>NC_091983.1:172132896-172432896 GCF_044704955.1 Pristiophorus japonicus
ATAAATGCTGGCCTTGCCAGCGACACCCAGATCCTGGAACGTAAATTTATGTGAGTGAGTCTGGCTGGTACTGTTCTACATTATCATTTAACTAGGATCAGCTGTCATGTCATTTTAAAGTTACTCTGGAAATCTGTTTGGTTTTAATAAAAATACGTTTTTATTTCATAGAATGGTTTAAAGTTGTGCCATCTAATCCATAATTAGCAACTTGAGAGATTGTATAAATGCAAATCTGTTGCTCGTTTATTTAAAAGGATCCTTGAAACACCCCGTTATCCATTCACTGATGGATTGTGGCTAATCAACCAATATAAAGTTTCAAAATAAAATTATTTTGTACCACTAAATGCACGAAATGCTCTTTATTTTTGTACATGCAGTTCGAAGTCTTAATATTGAGGAATATCCTTTATGAATAAAAGCCGAGTGAACTCACTGTAGCACTGTCAGCAAAGAGAAACACTAAGTGATCAACAATACTCTCCATGTCAGTTTGGCTCAGTTGGTTGCATGCTTGCCTCAGTTTAAGCCCCACAAAAAGCCTGAGCACTTAATCTAGACTGGAACATCAGTGTAGTACTGAGGGAGTGCTGCACTGTTGGAGGTGATGTTCTTTAGCCAAGATGTTAAATTGAAGCTCTATCTGGCTGCTCCCTCAATGGAAAAGATCCATTGCTCTGTCAATTTAAATCAGATTAACTGGTAATGTGCCATTTGTGGGAACTCTACTGGGCCAATTTATCTCTTCTGAAGAGTAAATCAATTAAAATGTTTTTATTTAGGAAGTTTATAATCCCTCCTACCTCCAATACATCATGCAAATTATGCCTCATCTGATGCAGTTGATCATGATGCTAATTACATGCACACAGCCTTTAAAAGCTAAGCAGCCTTTTTAAAAAAGAAATTATTCACAGGATGTGGGTGTCGCTGGCAAACTCAGCATTTATTGTCCATCCTTATACAACTGAGTGGCTTGCTAGGCCATTTCAGGCAGTGAAGAGTCAACCACATTGCTATGGGTCTGGTGTCAGGTATAAGCCAGACCAGGCAAGGATGACAGATTTCCTTCCCTAAAGGACATTAGTGAAGCTGATGGGTTTTTAATGACAGTGTGGTAGTTTCATAGAATTAATAGAAATAACTGAATTTAAATTCCCCAGATGCCATGGTGGGATTTGAACTCATGTCTCCAGATCATTAGTCCAGGCCTCTGGATTACTCATGTACTCATCTAGCTGTGCAGAGAGTCATCAGGTATAAACACATAGGACTCCAAAACTGATGTACACAATCAGAAATCAGTCACTGCTGTCTGTGAGCATGACAAAATTAGGACTCAACAAGGGTGAAAATACTGGAATACACAACAGGTTCATTCACCTCTGAAAAGTCTGTTAATGCTTTGGGTGGAGACTTTCCGTCAGAACAGTTCTGATGAACGTTAACCTGTACAGGACCTGTGGCCTATGGGATTCTACTGTTTTGCTGCCAGGTTTGCAGTAGGACATCACACAATCATAGAAATTTACAGCACGGAAGGAGGCCATTTTGGCCCATCATCTTTGCACCGGCCGACAAAGAGTTATCCAGCCTAATCCCACTTTCCAGCTCTTGGTCCGTAGCACTGTAGGTTATGGCACTTCAAGTGAATATCCAAGTACTTTAAAAAAAAAAGTGGTTTCTGCCTCTACCACCCTTTCAGGCAGTGAGTGAGTTCCAAACCCCCACCACCCTCTGGGTGAAAAGATTACTTTAAATCTATACCCCCTGGTTATTGACCCCTCTGCTAAGGGAAATAGGTCCTTCCTATCCACTATATCTAGGCCTCTCATAATTTTATACACCTCAATAAAGGTCTCCCCTCAGCCTCCTCTGTTCCAAAGAAAACAACCTCAGCCTATCCAATCTTTCCACAGAGCTAAAATTCTCATGTCCAGGCAGCATTGGTAGCACCCCCTTGGGATTTCAGGGCCATTGCCTCTTTTCAGTCATGTATTTCCAGCATCTAGGCTGGATTTTCAGCTTTGATGTTTTTAGGGTGATAATGGCAGCGGGGTGCAAATGTTAGTGCCCAGGATTAGTTTGTGCCTCAGTAGGTAAGTTTGGGCAACTGGGCCCTGCGTCAGGGGGCACAGTGCTAAGGGAGGCATTGTACACCGCTCTTAGGGCATCAGGATTGGGAACTCCCGAGCTAAAGAGCTGACCCCTGGACTGCTGAGAGACAGCTGGGGGGTGGGGGGGCGGGCGGGAAACCTAAAAGAAATCTCCCACAAAAACATTCCCAACACATTGCCCACGTCACAAATCACAAAAACAAACAATTAAAAGAAAACAAACAATCACAATCACACTTACCTTCGGAGTCCTCGGGATGGTTGGACCACCCTGATTTCCCAGGTGGTCAGTGCGAGGCATGTTTTCCGGCGGACGGGTCGGGCAGGAGTACAAACTCACGCCAGTGTCGTAACCAGGGGCGTTGCACACCAGCGCAGCTGTTCCAGGCGGTGCTGCTCCACGCCACTGCAAACCAGACCCGAGGATCGCTGCAGGGCGCTGGAGACTGACCGCCCGGTCAAAACACCTCACCACCGCCATTGCTGCCGCTCCGGGACAAAAACCAGAGCGGAGAAGATCCTAAAATCTAGTGTTTCTATTTCATAAAGTCATTATTTGTAGTTTTATTGTTTTGTCTTCATGGGGTAGAATTTCCAGTTGGAACAGGCATTTAATTGCATGCATGCATGTAGCGATAGTTTGGCATTTATTTTGCCAAATCCCACGTGTTTCACTTTGTGCTTTGATTTACCCCTTGGGCTGGATTTTTGGCTTGTGAGATTGAGGTGGTAATGACGGTAGGGCGGTCCTGATACTATCAACAAAAAATTTGCGCCTCGTCTGCAAAATTCAGCAAAAAATAAGGTTCCATGATTGGGGGTGCATTACACAAGGACTTTTTTTGTGCCCCAGCCGAAAATCGCGGTGTTAAATAAGTCAGATAATGTGCAGGACAAGGTTATGCAGATGCCCTGATTTTTATTGATTACGCTTGTAAATAATTGATTTTGATTTAAGGCACTTCATTGCTGTCTATTGTATGGTTTTCTTTTGGCAGGAGAGTTTTTGTTACTCTGTTACAGTGAAATGTCGGTTTGATCCTTTGCCATTGGTGTCTTGTGTATCATTCCAACGTTCATTGGAGATGTGCCTTTATGGAGGCACATAGCGTGTTCAGTATTAGCTCCATCCCTCAGTTTCCTCCATTAGGAGAACCCGTCCATTACGAGCTGGCGACATGCAACTCTTGGTCCGGCAGTATCTCCAAGCTGCCTCCCCCGTGGATGGTGTGGCTATCCAATGGGGGCCTCATCAGGATCCTCTTCGTCCTCCTGAGGTGGGCTTGCAATCCCCACTGACAATGCCTGGCCCCTCATGATGGCCAAGCGTGCAACATGCAGCACACCACAATGAATTCGGAGACCTGTTGATAGCAGTACTGAAGGCTGCCTCCAGAGCGGTGTAGGCATCGGTCTGCCTGCAGGAGATGGCATATCTCTGTCAGCACTTGCTTCGGAAACGCATCCTTCTCACACACTGCTCCTCAGAGAGCTCATGGTATGAGTATTGGTGCCTTTAAACCCATGGGTGGGGGGGGGGGGGTAAGCCCTCCTCCCCAGACGTCTTCGGCCTCTCCTCATCCGTGGTCCAACATGACCAAGAACTCTTCTTCTATCTTGAAGCCGCCTAGCAATAGCATGGAGCACGAAACACTGACAAACTAGTAATGTCCCATTAAATTCTCTCACTCATGTTGTAAGGACACTAATGGCAGATAAAACTTCACGCAGCGTGCTGTGCACAACTGTTGTAGTCAACGTGACCTGCGATGAAGGATCCTCATCCCTCCATTTAAATACACCGCAAATGTCAGCTGCTGCAACCTGGGAATGCCTGGTTTTTCAGGTGTTTCCTGGGCCGAGCGTATAATGCGGCATTAGGGCATAATTTTACATCCGGGGTGCTACCAGAGCATTGCACGACGATTGATGTTATGATCTTAGTGAAATTAGAGGGCAGGGCGGTAAGTTTTTCCGCCGTCGCAAACCACAAGCCGAATTTGCCGACCGGGCAATAAAAGCTGGCCGTAATGCCTGTAAACACCATTTACTGCCCCTCTGGGGTGCTACCAGAGGCGCAAGAGAGCGGGAGATTGTTAGTCTTTTAGGCCAACGTACAGTGCTCCTGCCCACAATTTCCCAGTATGTTCCCCTGATAGATGGCTCTGTGCCAGGAGCTGATTCAGAACTTTTGCCATTTAAAGTATCCAACATATAATTTCCTGTCATTTCCAATAGGATCACACTGTGCATCTAAATCAGATTCCTGTGCAGGTTAGCAATTTAAAATTCAGGATGGCGGGTGTGGGGGGGTGGGGGGGGTTGCTTTTAAAAATTGTTGGCCCATTATGCTCATTAAGGGCCTCAAACGTTTGGTGTTGAGGCTATAGTTCTAGAATGCAGTGAATGCCTGAAGAGTGCTCCAGATGCTGAATGCCATTTCAAATTGGCCCTGCATTGAAGGACAATTACACAGGATATACAGCACAGAAACAGGCCACTCGGCCCACCAGTCCATGCCGGCGTTTATGCTCCACTCAAGCCTCCTCCAGTCTTTCCTCATCGAACTATCAATATAACCTTTATTCCTTTCTCCCTCATATCCAGCTTCCTTTAAATGCATCGATACTATTAATTTGCCATGTTGGCTCCTTTCTCTTAATGCAGATTCATATTTTTGCAATTTCTGCTAGTTTGCATCGATTTCAGCATTTCATTTTTTGCTGCATTTCCAAAATTGACAATACTCAGTATTAAAGCTGTAGCCCTTTGGTTATTGTTTCCCCAGGGAACTGTCATTGTGTGCTGCCTATGTGAGAGATGTGGGTTTCCTCTGAGCGCCCAGCTCTAATTGCAGGTTCAGAAGAAGGAAGAGAATCAGTGCAAGTAGGAGGCATACCAGCCAGGTGCATTTACAACTTAGGACATCTAGTCAGACTCGCCCTCCTCTCTCCCACCACCAATCCTGTAAATAGCCGCGGCAATCATTCCTGGATATCTACTAGGAAACCTGCGTTGGAGAATACTATTCCCCAAAGAAGCCATAACCGAATTCTGTAGTGTCCCACTAATACCTAGAAACTACTTCCAGGACAGGGGCAAATCTGTCTACCTGTCCTAGTAACCACTATCTTCCATTTTATGTTTCTGGATCCTCCCATGGAAGAGCAGCATATATAGAATCATAGAAATTTACAGCACGGAAGGAGGCTATTTGGGCCATTGTGTCCGCGCTGGCCGACCAAGAGCTATCCAGCCTAATCCCACTTTTCAGCTCTTGGTCTGTAGCCCTGTAGGTTACGGCACTTTAAGTGCCGATCCAAGTATGTTTTAAATGTGGTGAGGGTTCCTGCCTTTACCATCCTTTCAGGCCCACACCACCCTCTGGGTGAAGAAATTACTCCTCATCTCAGTTTTAAATGGGTGGCCCCTTATTCTAAGGTTATGACCCCTAGTTCTAGTCTCTTCTATCAGTGGAAACATCCTCTGCATCCACCTTGTCAAGCCCCCTCATAATCTTATACGTTTCGATAAGATAACCTCTCATTCTTCTGAATTCCAACCTCCTTAATCTATCTTCATAAGTCAACCCCCTCATCTCCGGAATCAACCTAGTGAACATTCTCTGAACTGCCTTCAAAGCAAGTATATCCTTTCGTAAATATGGAAACCAAAACTGTGCGCAGTACTCCAGGTGTGGCCTCACCAATACCCTGCATAACTGTAGCAAGAGTTCCCTGTTTTTATACACCATCCCTTTTGCAATAAAGGCCAAGATTCCATTGGTCTTCCTGATCACTTGCTGTACTTGCATACTATCCTTTGTGTTTCATGCATAAGTACCCCCAAGTCCCACTGTATTGCAGCACTTTGCAATCTTTCTCCATTTAACTAATAACTTGCTCTTTGATTTTTTTTCTGCCAAAGTGCATGCCCTCACACTTTCCAACATTATACTCCATCTGCCAAATTTTTTCTCCACTCACTTAGCCTGTCTATGTCCTTATTCAGATTTTGTGTGTCCTCCTCACAAATTGCTTTTCCTCCCATCTTTGTATCATCAGCAAACTTGGCTACGTTACACTCGGTCCTTTCTTCCAAGTCGTTAATATAGATTGTAAATAGTTGGGGCCCCAGCACTGAACCCTGTGGCAGCCCACTATTTACTGATTGCCAACCCGAGAATGAACTATTTAACCCATCTCTCTCTTCTGTTAGTTAGCCAATCCTCTATCCATGCTAATACACTACCTTAAACCCTGTGAACTTTTATCTTGTGCAGTAATATTTTATGTGACACCTTGTCAAATGCCTTCTGGAAGTCCAAATACACCACATCCACTGGTTCCCCTTTATCCATCCTGTTTGTTACATGCTCAAAGAATTCCAGCAAATTTGTCAAACATGACTTCCCCTTCATAAATCCATGCTGACTCTGCCTGACTGAATTATGCTTTTCCAAATGTCCTGCTACTGCTTCTTTAATAATGGACTCCATTTTTACAACCACAAATGTTAGGCTAACTGGTCTATAGTTTCCTGCTTTTTGTCTGCCTCCTTTTTTTTTAAATAGGGGCGTTACATTTGCAGTTTTCCAATCTGCTGGGACCTCTACAGAATCCAGGGAATTTTGGTAAATTACAACCAATGCATCCACTATCCCTGCTGTTACTTCTCAAGACCCAAGGATGCAAGCCATCAGGTCCAGGGGATTTATCTGCCTTTAGTCCCATTATCTTACTGAGTACCACCTCATTAGTGATTGTGCTTGTGTTAAGTTCCTCCCCCCCTAGAGCCCCTTGACTATCCACTGTTGGGATATTGTTTGTGTCCTCTACTGTAAAGGCTGATACAAAATATTTGTTCAGAGTTTCTGCCATCTCCATGTTCCCCATTACTAATTCCCCATTCTCGACCTCTAAGGGACCAACATTTACTTTAGTCACTTTTCCTTTTTATACACACCGATAGAAACTCTTGCTATCTGTTTTTATATTTTGTGCTAGTTTAATTTCATAGTCTATCTTCCCTTTCTTAGTCATTTTTTTAGTCATTATTTGCTGGTGTTTAAAAGCTTCCCAATCCTCTGTCCTCCCACTAGTTTTGACCACTTTGTATGCGCTTGTTTTTAAATTGGATGCCGTCCTTTATTTCTTCAGTTAGTCATGACTTTTACATCTTTTTCTCCTCACTGGAATATATTTTTCGAGAGTTGTGAAATAGCTCCTTAAATGTACGCCACTGTTCATCAACCATCTTACACTTTAATCTATTTTTGCAGTCCACTTTAACCAACTCTGCATTCATAGTCACCTTTATTTCAGCTTAGTACGCTGGTTTGAGATCCAACTTTCTCACCCTCCATCAGAATTTGAAATTCAACCTTGCTATGATCACTCATTCCCAGGGGATTCTTTACTAGGAGATTGTTTATTAATCCTGTCTCATTACACAGGACCAGATCCAAGATAGCCTGACCCTGGTTGGTTCCGTTACATACTGCTCAAGGAACTCTTGCAACCTTATGCACTCTATGAACTCTTCCTCAAGGCTACCCTGACCAATTTGATTTGTCCAATCCATGTGGAGGTTAAAATCACCCATGATTATTGCTGTTCCCTTTTTACAAGCCCCCACTATTTCCTGGTTTATACTCCGACCAACAGAGTTGCTACTGTTAGGGGGCCTATATACTATGCCCACCAGTGACCTTTTCCCCTTATTATTCCTTATCTCCACCCAAACTGTTTCAACATCCTTATAATTTGAGTCAATATCGTTTATCACTATTGCAGTGATTCCATCCTTTATCAATAGAGCTACCCCACCTCCTTTTCCTTTCTGTCTGTCCTTCTGGATTGTCAAATACCCCTGAATATTTAATTCACAGTCCTGGTCACCTTGCAACCACGTCTCTGAAATGGCTATCAGATTATACCCATTTATCTCAATTTGTGCCATCAACTCATCTATTTTGTTACGAATGCTACATACATTTAGACAAAAAGTGCCTTTAAATTTTTTTTTTTTACACTGTTTTCCTGCTGGTTACCTCTCTCCTTCAAACTCACTTTCTTTATTTTTGCTTTCTAATTCCAGCTTTACTCCCCTCCCTACTGAATCTATTCTCAGGTTCTCACCCCCCTGCCAAGCTAATTTAAACCCTCCCCAACAGCACTAGCAAACCACTCCCCACCCCGCGCGAGGATGTTGGTCCCGGCTCGGTTGAGGTGCAACCCGTCCGACTTGTCCCATCTCCCCCCGAAGTGGTCCCAATGCCTCAGGAAACTAATGCCCTCCCGCCTGCACCATCTCTCCAGCCATGTAGTCATCTGCTCTATCCTCCTATTTCTATACTCACCAGCTCGTGGCTCGGGGAGTAATCCGGAGATTACTATCTTTGAGGTCCTGTTTTTTAATCTCTCTCCTAGCTCCCTTAGCTCTGCCTGCAAGACCTCATCCCTCTTTCCACCTAGGTCATTGGTCCCAATATGGACCACAACCCTGGCTGTTCACCCTCTGCCCCCAGAATGCCCTGCAGCCACTCTGTGACATCCTTGACCCTGGCACCAGGAAGGCAACTCACCATCCTGGAGTCATGTCTGTGGCCGCAGAAAGGCCTGTCTGCTTCCCTGACTATTGAATCCCCTACCACTATAGCTCTTCCATTCGTCCCAAGGCGCTTAGTTCCAAAGCAAAGGTTGCTTGTGTAAGTGCCAATGCATTTTGGCAATTGCTATTGGCACCACTGAAGGATTCCTGCATTGCACCCATGCTTTTCTGCCTGCTGAGAGCCAATACTGTATGTCTGCAGATCGAGGACAATTGCTTTTGGAGAGTGCCACGGAATGTTCCTATTACAGATGCTGTTAGCTGTTAGACGCTCTCCCTCTCCCTCTCTCTTGCATACATAGCCAGTTCGGAGCTAGTGGCATCATGCAGGGAATGCAGGGTGATTTGAAACAATAGGAGATAGACACAGACTCAGTGCAAACGTTACAATACTGGCTGATGAGGGGAAAATTCCTCCTTTTAAATATATAATGAAAACTGCAGGCAAAAATGCTTTTCTCCTTCTCCTTCTCAACAGAAGATAATTTTTACGGCACATTCTAGCTGATGGTGTGAGCAGTATTCTCATGGGGGTATCACATTGTGTCAATGCCAGAGCAAGAATTTATGTTCATTGGGCTTTTATATTCATAATATTTGGAATCAGAGTCCAAAATTTTCATTTTTAAAAGGAAACTACATCTAAAGTTCAAATGTTACCAAACAAAAATGTTAATAATTCTTTGCTAGTTTGTTAGTCCAAAAATTTCTGGATCAGTTTTGCTTCCAAAGAGTGTCTAATAAAAATCTAGATCAATGGGACTTGTACACCATAGTCCAATGACATTTTTTTTATTTTCTTTGCATCTGGGGTGAATGCAAGCAAAGTCCTAAAGCTGAAAGTGTTAGGTATCGAATAACTCTACATACGGTGAGCTAGTTCAGGCATGGCCTTACTCCAGTTTATTTACTCACAAAGTGAGGATTCAACATGGCTGCCAACATTATATACATGGCTTGCACATGTCTGGTAGTGACCATTAGGACTCTGACTCTGACAGTCGCGCTCTCCTTCCAATCCATTGGCTACGAGGTACTGGTCGAGGCGATCAGTGAAATCCTCCCAGCCTTCCCCTTCCATGAATCACTCCAAAATTCCAACAGACATGGTTGCATAAAAGTTCGCATTTTAACTCGTCGCCAATTGTTAAGTATCGAATAACTCCACGAGGCTAAGTACGGTGAGCTAGTTCAGGCATGACTTTAATCCAGTTTATTTACTCTCAAAGTGAGGATTCAACATGGTTGCCAACATTATATACACGGCTTGCACGTGTCTGCCAGTGACCATTAGGACTCTGACAGTCGCACACTCCGGTGGCAGGTAAAACCCAGTTAACATACATAACAGACAGGAGACTGTGCTAATTCCCTAAACCCAATTCCCCCTTCACTTCCTCCCTCCCCCTTCTGCTCCTCTCCACCACACACACAAAATCAGTTTTGTGTTCAATCAGCAATGTCATAGCTTCCCCAATGGCCTTGTGAGTCAAGGAAAATCCAAAGATGTTTTATAAATCAAGGAAAACCCAAAGATGTTTTATAAATACATTAAGAGCAAGAGGATAAAGAAAGAAAGAGTAGGACCTATTAGAGACCATAAAGGTAACCTGTGTGTGGAGGCGGAAGACCTGGGAATGGTTCTTAATGAATACTTTGTGTCTGTTTTCACAAAAGAGAGGGACGATGCAGACTCTGCTATTGGGGAGAAGTGTGAAATATTAGATAAAATAAACATATTGAGAGAGGAACTATTATGGGGTTTAGCATCTTTAAAATGGATAAATCCCCAGGCCTGAATCAAATGTATCCCAGGCTGTAAAGAGAAGCAAGAGAGGAAATAGCAGAGGCTCTGACCATAATTTTCCAATCCTCTCTGCCTATAGGTGTGGTGTAGGTGCACTGGAGAACTGCTAATGTCATACCTTTGTTTAAAAAGGGAGGAAGGGATAAACCAAGTAATTACAGGCCAATCAGCCTAACTTCGGTGGTGAAAAATTATTGGAAAAAAATTCTGAGGGACAGAATAAATCTTCATTTAGAAATTCATGGATTAATCAAGAAGAGTCAGCTTGGATTTGTTGAGGGAAGATTGTGTCTGACTAACTTGATTTATTTTTTTGAGGAGGTCACAAGGAGGGTTGATGAGGGTAGTGCGTTTGATGTAGGCTATAAGAATTTTAGCAAGGCTTTTGATAAGGTCCCACATGGCAGACTGGCCCATGGAATCCAAGGCAAAGTGGCAAGTTAGATCCAAAATTGGCTTTGTGGCAGGAAGCAAAAGTTAATGATCGATTGGTGTTTTTGTGTCTGGAAGGCTGTATCCAGTGGGTTTCCGCAGGGCTCAGTACTGGGTCCCTTGCTTTTTGTGGTATATATCAATGATTTGGACATGAATATAGAGGGTATGAATAAGAAGTTTGCAGATGATACAAAAATTAGCCATGTGGTTGATAATGAAGAAGAAAGCTGTAGACTGCAGGAAGATATCAATGGATTAGTCAGGTGGGCAGAACAATGGCAAATGGAATTCAATCCAGTAAAATGTGAGTTAATGCATTTGGGGAGGGCAAACAAAGAAAGGGAATACACAATAAATGGTAAGAGACTGAGAAATGTAAAGGAACGGAGGGACCTTGGAGTGCATGTCCACAGACCCCTGAAGGTAGCAGGACAGGTAGATAAGATAGTTAAGAAGGCATACGGGATACTTGCCTTTATTAGCTGAGGCATAGAATATAAGAGCAGGGAGGTTATGCTTAAACTATATAAAACTAGTTAGGCCACAGCTAGAGTATTGTGTACAGGTCTGGTCACATTATAGGAAATATGTAATTGCACTCGAGAGGTTACAGAGGAGATTTACGAGGACTGAAGAATTTTAGCCATGAGGAAAGATTTGATAGGCTGGGGTTGTTTTCTTTGCGAGACCTAATTGAGTTATATAAAATTATAAAGGGCCCAGATAAAGTGGATAGGAGGGACCTATTTCCCTTAGCAGAGGGGTCAATATCCAGGGGACATAGATTTAAAGTAAGTGGTAAGAGGTTTAGAGGGGATTTGAGGAGAAATGTTTTCACCCAGAGGTTGGTGGGGGTCTCGAATCCACTTGCCGAAAGGGTGGTAGAGGCAGAAACCCCCATAGCATTTAAAAAGTACTTGGATATGCACTCGAAGTGCCGTAATCTACAAGGCTACGGACTAAGAGCTGAAAAGAGGGATGAAGCTGGATAGCTCTTTGTCAGCCTGCACGAAACCGATGGGCCAAATGGCCTGCTTCTGTGCTGTAAATTTCTATGATTCCATGATTCCCGGCCTGATGTAGCATGAACTGTACACACCAAATTGTTAGATGTTTGATCTTGGCTGGGATATTACAAGTGGCCTTAGCTCCTGTAGGCGAGGAAAAATGTAGCCTTTCCCTTTCCCGGTCACTATCCAGTGGCTGCTGCTGCAAGTTGTGTGTGCATCGACAGTGAGTGAAAACAGGATCAGCCTTTGCTGTGATGCTTATATGGAGAAAGAGTCTGCTGTGAGAAACAAATTGGCCACTTGGACGAGGTACTGCCAGCACTTGTGAGCGCAGTTATTTTCTAACTGTACTCCATTGTGAGTCAGCACCTTGATAATTAGGAGGAAAAAACACACCACTAATAAAGAAAACAAAAAGGTCTAGAAATTGGCCTCCTTACAAAAATTAGCGTCCTGGGATGCTCCTGAATTTCTCCCCCAGACTGTTGTTGGCAGTGACTCGAAGATCTGGTGCAAGCATCTCTCTCAGAGATCAGATGGACAAATTATTAGGGGCCGAAATTCAGGGTCCCAACGAGGGCCGTTACCGCCGGAATGCAGCAGAATTGAATGACCGCCGCTTTGAAGTCGAATGGCCGCCATGACCAATATTTAGCACAGGAGTTTTTGGGGCGGTGTCCACTTCCACCCCGATCCCTCGACTTCCGCGGTGGCATGGGGCTTGCTGCCGTGATGACGCAATCAGAGTGCACACCGCTACTGCTCTCCTCCGGCACCTATATTCAGTATAAAAAAGGCTGCCTGTTTTCTGACAGTGCCCCAGCCAGCTTTTTGAGTTGGTGCACTTTGCTGGGCTGCTCAAGACCACCAGGGGAGGAGAAAGGGAGGTGTGTTGGGATCGGGTTTTTTTTGACGAAAATTTTGTTGAATTCCTAGTAAGGATTTGCAAAAACGGCAGTGGACTTTGATACATCTTTACTATACAGTATAAATGCACATGAGGCCCATGCTTGAGAGAAGGTCAGTCTGTGACCTGTCCTTTATTCCTAAGCACTCAAGTGATGGAAGTGGGTGGAGCTTCCCCTTTTATATCTGAAGGTCCAGGTTAGGAGTGTCTCCCACAAGTTCACCACCTTGTGGTTATTGTTCTCACAGTGTACAACTTAGGTCAGATTATACATGGGTTACAATGCTGGTTGAATACATGACATCACCTCCCCCCGCAAAGTCTTATTGGGATCACAGGTTAAGTCTCTCTGGTGGTTTACGCTCTCTTGTAGAGCGCCTGAGTTGGGGCTCTGGTTGTTGGGCGCTGGCCTGAGTGTCTGCTGTTTGCGGTGCCTCAGGCCTGTCCGGACTGCCCACAGTGACTGGGCTCTCCTCCACTTGGTACCTGTGTTCGGTCACCTGTAGAGGAGTGAACTCTATATCGTGTTCTTCCTCTGCTTCTTCTATGGGGTTGCTGAACCTCCTTTTTGTTTGATCAACATGTTTGCGGCAGATTTGTCCATTGGTAAGTTTAACTACCAGAATCCTATTTCCCTCTTTGGCAACCACAGTGCCTGCGAGCCATTTGGGCCCTGCAGCGTAGTTGAGGACAAAAACAGGGTCATTTACATCAATACATCACCCTCTCGCATTCCTGTCGTGGTAGTCATATTGTGACTGGCGCCTGCTCTCGACAATTTCTTTCATGGTGGGGTGTATAAGGGATAACCGGGGTTTGAGCGTCCGTTTCATTAGTAGCTCTGCGGGTGGAACCCCTGTGAGCGAGTGTGGTCGGGATCTGTAGGCCAACAGGAGGCGTGATAAGCGTCTTTGTCGGGAACCCCCTTGAATTCTGAGCATCCCCTGTTTGATTATCTGCACTGCTCATTCTGCCTGGCCGTTTGAGGCCGGCTTGAACGGTGCCGTCCTGACATGGTTAATTCCATTGCCTGCCATGAAGTCCTGGAATTCAGTGCTTGTGAAGCATGGGCCATTGTCGCTGACCAAGATGTCTGGTAGACTGTGGGCGGCGAACATTGCCCGTAGACTTTCTACCGTGGCAGAGGATGTGCTTGAAGTTAAAATGTCACATTCGATCCATTTGGAGTAGGTGTCTACGACAACCAAAAACATTTTTCCCATGAAAGGACCTGTGTCATCCACATGGATGCGTGACCAAGGCTTGGCGGCCAGGACCAGGGGCTAAGGGGGGCTTCCCTGGGCGCATTGCCCAGCTGGGCACACGTGTTGCACCTGTGAACACAAAGTTCCAGATCTGCGTCTATCCCTGGCCACCAAACGTGTGACCTGGCAATTGCCTTCATCATGACAATGCCCGGGTGCTCATTGTGGAGTTCTCTGATGAACATCTCTCTGCCCATCTGGGGCATGACTACGCGGTTTCCCCACAGTAGGCAATCGGCCTGAATCGAGAGTTCATCCCTGCGCCTGTGAAATGGTTTAAATTCCTCAGGGCATGCCCTGTATGTGGCTGCCCAGTCCCCATTCAGGACACAGGTCTCTATTTGTCCAGACTTTAATCTGACGGGCTGTCACGGGTGAGCCTTCGCTTCCGAAAGCTTCAACAGCCATGACCATCTCAGCAGCATGCTCGGTAGCCCCCTCAGTGGTGGCTAGTGGGAGCCTGCGGAGTGCATCGGTGCAGTTTTCGGTGCCCGTTCTGTGCCGAATTGTGTAGTCATCGGCGGCTAACATGAGTGCCCACCTCTGTATGCGGGCCGATATGTTTGCATTTATGGCCTTGTTGTCGACCAAAAGGGACGTTAGTGGTTTGTGATCTGTCTCCAGCTCAAATTTCCTGCCAAACAGGTACTGGTGCATTTTCTTTACCGCATATACACATGCGAGCGCCTCCTTTTCTATCCTCCCGTAGCCCCTTTCTGCCTGGGACAGACTTCTGGAGGCATAAGCTACCGCCTGTAACTGACCCTTGGCATTGACATGCTGCAATACACACCCGACATCATAGAACGACGCATCGCACGTTAACACAAGTTTCTTACATGGGTCATATAGCGTTAGCAGATTGTTGGAACATAACAAATTGCGTGCTCTATTAAAAGCTCTTTCCTGGCTGTTCCCCCAGACACATTCGCAACCTTTGCGTAGGAGCACGTGTAGCAGCTCTAGCAGCGTGCTCAATTTAGGAAGAAAGTTACCAAAATAGTTCAGGAGCCCAGGAGCGAACACAGCTCCTTCGTGTTATGGGGTCTGGGTGCTCTCTGGATCACTTCCGTCTTGGACGCAGTAGGGCTGATCCCGTCTGCTGCTACCCTCATCCCCAGGAATTCTACCTCTGGAGCTAGGAAGACACACTTCGCCTTTTTCAGTCGCAGCCACACTCGGGCCAGTCTGCGTAGCACCTCCTCCAGGTTGTGGAGGTGTTCTTCAGTATCGTAACCCGTGATGAGGATGTCGTCCTGAAAAACCACCGTCCCTGGAATCGACTTGAGGAGGCTTTCCATATTTTGTTGGAAGATCGCGGCGGCCGAACGAATCCCGAACGGACATCTGTTGTACTCAAACAACCCCTTGTGTGTCGTGATGGTGGTCAGCTTCTTCGACTCACTCACCAGCTCCTGGGTCATGTAAGCTGAGGTCAAGTCCAATTTTGAAAAGAGTTTGCCACCGGATAGTGTCGCAAAGAGGTCCTCCGCTCTCGGTAGCGGGTACTGGTCTTGGAGTGACACCCGATTGATGGTGGCCTTGTAATCACCACATATCCTGACCGACCCATTCACCTTGAGCAACGGCACAATCGGGCTCGCCCAGTCACTGAATTCGACTGGCAAGATGATTCCTTCCCTCAGCAGGCGGTCCAATTCACCTTCTATCTTTTCCCGCATCACGTAAGGCACCGCTCTGGCCTTGTGGTGTACTGGCCTGACATCCGGGTTTATGTGAATCACTACCTTGACCCCCATGAAAGTGCCAATGCCGGGTTGAAATAATGAGTCAAATTTGTCCAGGACCTGTGAGCATGATACTCGCTCCACGGAGGAAATTGCATTGACATCGCCCCATTTCCAGTTCATGACAGCAAGCCAACTCCTCCCCAGTAGTGCGGGACCGTCCCCCGGGACAACCCAGAGTGGCAACCTGTTCTCCGAATCTTTGTGGGTCACGACTACTGTGGCGCTGCCTCGCACCAGAATGATCTGCTTTGTGTATGTCCATAGCTGTGCATCAATCGGCGATAATTTTGGCCTCCTGGCCTTGGACGCCACAACTTTTCGAACTATTTGATATCCATCAGGGACTGGCTGGCCCCCGTGTCTAGCTCCATTGATACTGGGATGCCATTGAGGAGCACTTTCATCATTATCGGTGGCGTGATGGTGTATGAACTGTATACGTGCTCCACATGAACTCGCTGAACTTCAGCTTCCAGCGATTTCCCCCAGCGTTCATTTCTGCAATTTCTGCAGGTATTTTGCTCATCTCTGCAAACTCCGGTTCAGTGTGTGCCTCCATGCCTCCAGCATGAGCTGCTGTTTGAAACAAAAGGTCCCTTGCCAGTCGATCGTCTCTGACTGCCCCAGTGATTGTCCTTGAGTGCACCATTAACAGGTGTTGATGGTCCCATTACTGGCCGCATTGTCCCTTGCAATGGCGTGAATTGCCGTTCAGCTTGCCATTGTCTCTGTCGAACTCCCCCTCTGGGTTCGACTACATGTTGGGGCATGCTCGATTGCCCTTGTCTGCCTGGAGAACTGTGTGCTGCTTTAACAATGTTGAATCTCTGTCCCAACCATTCCTTAACACAGTACCTCTCGTCTGTTCTGCTAGTGGCCATGCTTGCGTGGTTTAAATCCCAGTTTCTCGTCGCCATTGATACGTCCTTACTATACAGTATAAATGCATACGAGGCCCATGCTTGAGAGAACGTCAGTCTGTGACCTGTCCTTTATTCAAGTGATGGAAGTGGGTGGAGCTTCCCCTTTTGTATCTGAACGTCCACGTTAGGAGTGTCTCCCACAAGTTCACCACCTTGTGGTCATTGTTCTCACAGTGTACAACTTCGGTCAGATTATACATGGGTTACAATGCTTGTTGAATACATGAAAGACTTCTGGGAACGTTTGGAGTGTTTGGAAAAGTTTTTCACTCTCAGTGATTGGTCGGGGCTTGTTGGCCTCATTCTCTGCTCCACACAGGCCAGGGTCCAGCCTGAAGACTTAATGAGCTCAGTATTGGCAGGGCAAGGCCTTGTCCACATTGTGAGCGGCAGGGATGCACGCAGGAGAAGGCAGCGCCATCAGCAATGGGTCCAGAGGCAGCGGGCAAGGAAGCTAGCAACCATGGCTGCCCAACATGGAGAAGGGCCTGCAGATGGCCGCAGACCTCAACGTCGAGAGGTTGGCCAGGAGGGAGCTGGCGTGAGGAGGAGGGTCAGGTGTGTTGACCCCCCCCCCCCAGCCCCCGACACCAGGTAGTGGGCAAGGAGCCTTGCCAGCAGCGGCCTTCAAAGGCTCAGGAACATCAGCAGGAAGAGGGAGAAGGCGCTCAGCCAGCTGCTATCGTAGGGGCCCAGCACAGAACTGTGGCAAGGAGGCCCTACCATGCAAGGATGTACCAACATCAGTTTTCCTTCCTGGTGCTCAGCGATGAGCAATGTGTGCAAAGGCTTCGATTTAGGAAGAACATCCTGAGGGAGCTGAGTAATGCCCTGCAGCTGGACCTGGAGTCTCACACAAGGCCGAGGACAGCCTTCAGCGTTGAGACACAAGTGACCATAGCTCTCAACATCTACGCTACCGGCTTTTTCCAGTCTGCAACTGCAGACATTTCTAATATATCACAGTTCTCCACCCATCGCTCCATCTGGCAGGTGACCAATGCTCACTACAAGAGAAGACTGCAATATATCTCCTTTCCAATGACCAGTGAGTGGCAGGCCAGATTTGTCCGGATTGCAGGGTTCCCCAGGGTGCAGGGTGCCATCGACTGCACACATGTCGGACTGAGGATGCCACAAAACCATGCTGACATATTGATGAACAGAAAGGGATTCCACTCCCTGGATGTGCAGCTGGTGTGTGACCACCAGCGCAGGATCCTGGCAGTCGATGCCTGGTGTCCAGGCAGCAGCCACGATTCCTTCATCCTGCACCAGAGCAGTGTGCCCACCATCTTCACCGGCCCAAACCAGGATTGTGGATGGCTGCCTGGGGATAAGGGATATCCCTTGTCCACTTGGCTGCTGACTCCCCTTCAGAAACCCAGGGGTGCGGATGAGCATGCATACAGTGACGTTCATTCTGGAACAAGGTGCATCATTGAGCACTGCATCGGGATCCTCAAACAGAGGTTCCGTTGCCTGGACCGCTCTGATGGCGCATTGTAATACTCTCCTGAATGGGTCTCCATCTTCGTGGTCTTCTGCAGAAAGCTGCATAAACTGGCTGTCATGAGGGGACAGCTGCTGGAGGTTGATCCAGCAGTACCACCTCAGGAGGAGGTGCAGAAGCAGGAGAAGGAGATGCAGGAGGAGGAGGTGGAGGACCAGGATGTACATCACCAGCCACCCAGGAGGCGTCGTCGCCATTCTAACCCTGCAAGGGAAGCGCAGACCCGGCTGGTTGCTGCTCGATTTGGATAATTTCATCCCACATGACACTTCAGCTTCTATTTTCCACGGCCATCCCAATGATTGCCTTCATCGATAATTGTCTACCGTCACATTATACACCTGCCCAGATATAGGTGCAAAAAATAAAGATTTAATACATCATCAAAATCATTGCAAAAACCCACACAACGAAAAACAGTGCAAAAAACTAATAGCACAACCTCTCTTACGCGTGTCTACCCTACCACTGCACCTCAGTGTCTCCCCTTTGGCTGCCTCATGGATCTGAGAAGGCTGCTGTGCTCCCTGTGTGGAAGCTGCAGATGTCTTTCTCGGACGCCCTCGACCAGCTTTGACCCTGGAAGAGCCGGCTACAGACTGGGCGGCACCCTCCAGGGAGGGTTCAATCTGGCTTGGCTCAGGCAACTTCATGTTCGGAGGCACTGGTGCCAGGTCTGGGGCCAGGAATACTGCGATCCTGAGGGAGCACTTCATCCGTATCCTGGGCCGAGAAGCCTGAGTCACTCACCGGGGGCAGCACAATACCACCACCACCAATCTGAAGGAGCTCAGGTCGGTGCTGTGGTGCCACACCGGAAGGTCCCCGTGGCTCATGGTGGACTCAGCCGCGAAGGCAACAGTGAGGTGTTGTGTGGCCTCGAGCTGAGATTGCATGAGAGCAACCACAGTCTCAACGCCAGCAGATATGACAGCACTTAGACGCTTTGTCGACTCTTGCTGAGCCGCGGCCATACTCTCCAAAGCAGCACCGATACGCTCCTTCCCTTGCGCCTGTGCTACAATGGCAGCTGCCACATCACCTGCGAGTTGTGGCCTCACAGCAGGATCCACACGTTCTCTCTGGGAGTCCACCATCGCCTGCACACTGGCAATGATGGGCTCCATGGTATGCGCAGAGCTGTCGACAATGTGGGAGGTGGACTCCTCCACACTCCTCACCACTTCCAACAGCCTCTAAGGCACCCTTGCCAGTGCCCCCAACAACTGGGAAGCTTCTCACCACTTCTAACAGCCTCTAGGGCACCCTTGCCAGTGCCCCCAACATCTGGGAATGCATGTCCGCTACCCTTCTTTCATAAGCCCCAACATCCGTCCTCTACAGCAGAACTTCAGTGCAGACTCATCCCCCGGAGAGATGGCACCCAAGGTTGCCTAGCCCCGTCACGATGCTCTAGCCCACTAGGCCCCAGTGCAGACCCCTGTACTATCTGAACTAGATCGGACTGCGCACTCCCAGTATCTGAGTTGGCACGTGTGAGTGGAGCAGTGCCTAGCCCCGTCAGCATGCTGCAGAGAAGGAAGGCCTTCATTTACCCATGCTGCTCACATCGGCATTGCCAGTACCAGAGCCCACAGGGGGGTCTCATCTGCAAACATAAATGAGAGAAGGGCTGCCGTGAGGGGAAGGTGGGGAATTGATGCATGGAGGCTGCAAATAACACACTCTCACAATGAAAGGCACAGTGGGCGCTGGAGCATTCAGGGGAGGGCCTTCACTTACCCACATCAGCATTGGCAGTACCGCAAGCCACAGGGAAGGCACCATGTCTGCCCACAAGTGCCTCGACCCTCTCCTCCAAAGGTGTGAGGATTTGAAGCCGGGGCTCACCACCACCAGTCCTCCTTTGCTTCATTCTATTATGCGCAAGTTTGACCTGCAAAACAAAGAATGGTTGGTGAGTACCACTGTGATGACGAATCATAAATGAGTGCACAAGTGTGGGTCCCTGACATGCAGCTGTAACTGTGAGATGAACGGAAGCCTCCATTGCGAGAACATAAACATATATATAGAGGCCTCAACAATGAAATGCTGCTTCAGTGACTATACAGTGAAGATGGAAATAAGAAAAGGATGAAGGAGAGGCTCTCAGATTGAAGGTCAGCAGTTGGTGGAACAGGGACTCACTTTCATCAAATGGATGATGTCGTTCATCCCTTTCCGACATTGGGTAGCCCTCCGATCATGGATGGAGGTCCCTGAGACCTCCACAGTTATCTCCCTCCAGGCATTAGTAAATACTTCACTGTCATGTATCTTACATTATTATATCCTCACATGCTAGACATGACTGTAATAAGATATGACCTGTAACCACTAGGATACCTTACCACCAGGGGTGCACTTGCAAGAGACAGGTATATAAGGACAGGTCTCAGGTAAGTGCAGCATTCCAGAGCTGTGAAATAAAGGTGTAGGTCCAGAGTGACCTTGACTTCACTACATGCCTTGTGTGAATCTGTACTGAGGGGACAGGACTTTACACTATCCACATAGCTCTCAGACTCACGGATGCACCGCAGTGACTCCAGCCATCGCTCAAGCTCCAAAACACGGAGCTCGAGTTGGTGCACCTGGAGACACCTCCTGCACACGTGGTCGTCCTGGCTGCACAAAGCATCCAGGATTTCCCTCATGCCACAGGATGTGCTATCTATGGGACTGAACTGCCCTGCCATCCCTCTAGTTACACTCGGAACTATCAAATAGGCAAGGGGCTTTCAGTCATTTCGATGGCTTGAGCACTGACCAGTTTACCTGATCTCTCACTGATGGGTTCCCATTACATGACAAAAGGGTCCTCCATCTGCTTTCAGCCATCCCAGACTATCCCACCCACCTGATGTGTATTCCTGTGGAACATGCCTGGGCCTATCTCATGCTGTCAGCTCTGCTGAAATATGAAAAAGCAATGTCCAAAACATAAAGTCCTAACTGTTTACGCTGATGCTGTCGATATTTATGCTTACAGTCCCCCTTTGATATTTCAAGAATCCCTCTGGAATATCAAATGTCCACTGGTGAAAAAACATTGTGGCCTCCAACCAACCCTATGGGCCCAAGTTTCGGGACGCGCCGCCCATTTTTCGCGCCAGAAAGTGCGCCTAAAAAAAACTTCCCTATTCTCCGGCTCCCTGCAGGTCTTCTGCAGCCGGGCGTAGCACAGCATGAGCTGTTGGGGGCGGAGCCAGGTCCCTGCGCTGAAAACAGTGCCGGGACCTCTGCACTTGCGCGCTACAGTGGGCGCGCATGTGCAGTAGCTCCAGGCGGCCAAAACTGTGTGGGAGGGGCCCGAAGCATGCAACCCCTAGCCCTGGTCGAATGGCCTCACTGGGGCTGCGTGAATAATGCTCCTCCCACGCCCAGCTCCTACTTCCTCCCGACCCGACTCGACTCCCTCTTCCCCGCCCCCCCCCCCACCCCCCAGCGACCCAACCTCCGCGACTCTCTCTTCCCCACCCCCCCCGGACCTCCGCGACTCTCTCTCACCCACCCCCCCCCCCTCCCCCCCGGACCTCCGAGACCCGACGCCACCTACCTGTAAATCTAGCCCGAGGTCTTGGGCCCGGCCGTTCAGCCTCTTTCTCTCCCTCCCCACTCGCTCTCCTTCCCTCCCTCCCCCCTCTCCCCCCTTCCCCCCTCTCTCCTTCCCTCTCTCCCTCCTCCCTCCTTCCCTCCTCTCTCCCTCCCTCCTCTCTCCCTCCCTCCTCTCTCCTTCCCTCCCTCCCTACATCCTTTCTCCTTCTCCCCCTCTCCCCACCTCCCCCTCCCCCTTCTCCCCCCCTCTACCCCCCTCCCCCTCCCCTCTTCTACCCTCTCCCCCCTTCTCCCCCCTCTCCCTTCTCCCCCCGTCTCCATTCTCCCCCCCCTTCTCCCCCCTCTCTCCCTTCTCCCCCTCCCTCCCCCTCCCTTCTCCCCCACCCTCCCTTCTCCCCCTCCCCCACCCTCCCTTCTCCCCCTCCTCCCCCCTTCTCCCCCTCCCCTCGCTGTCAGAAACACAGACAGTGACAGACAGAGAGTGAGAGACACACAGACAGACAGACAGATAGAGACACTGACAGAGACACACTGGGGGGACCGTCCCAGCACGCTGTTGGAGGGCTCCCGGTGCTGCAGTTGGTAAGTAGAAAATGTTTTATTTATTGATTTTTAAAATTTTTTTTATTTTTTATTAATTTTTTTTGATTGCTTTGTTGGTTGATTTATTGATGTATTTATTATTTATTATTGATGATGGCTCTTTATTTGTAAAACTGAAGTGTTTAATGTTTGTAAACTTCCCTTTAAACCTCCCCCCCATTCCCTACGCCTAATTTGTAACCTACGCCTGATTTTCTAAAGTGTAGACAAGGTTTTTTCAAATATACAAAAATCTTCACTTACTCCATTCTAAGTTAGTTTGGAGTAAGTTTTCACTGCCGAAACTTTGAAAACAGGCGTAAGTGGCCGAACACGCCTCCTTTTGAAAAGAAAATTCTGTTCCAAAGTGAAACTGTTCTAACTGACTAGAACTGGAGCAAACTAAATGCCGAGAATTTGAATTTCTAAGATACACCGTTCTACACCAGTTGCTCCAAAAAATTAGGAGCAACTGAGGCTGAAACTTGGGCCCTATATACTTTACTTTTAAATACCCTAAAACATCCCTTAAAATACAACACAAAACACATTTCTACAACATATTTACAGAGAAAAACATTCAGGTTCAACCTTTAACCAAGGCCTCCCACCAACTCCGGAGCGCCTTGCTTCGCCTTTTGCAAGTCAGTCGCAACAAATTACAATGAGAAACTTAATTACAAGAGTGTGCGAGCAAATCCGGATCCACGGAGGAACTCCTACATTCAAACCAATGTCCCATCAGGGCGGGGAATTTATCCCTTTCATTTCCCCGTGTTCCGGTTTGTCTAAGTTCCAATGTAAAATAATGTTTCTGCGAGAGCACGACGGCTTTTATTAACATTGTGAGGTGTTCGGACAGAAAAGGAATCTGATATCCGAACTGTGTGATGTACTGCTGCAGATTATGGATTGTGTCGCTCACCGTGATGTGTACCGTGGATGGCTCTGGGATTGGAAGGATGTGCTCTTGGGCCACTTGAACTTCGGTGTGGGATTTGAAGCAGAAAGTCGTGTCGCGGTGCACCCAGTACTGGTCCACGCTCGTCGTGATGCAGTACCGTCCCGTTGCCCGCATATGCTACCTGAGGTGGAACGTGTATTTGGGCCATCACCTCCATGGTGCAATTAATAGGCTCTGCACTCTGATTCAAACCCGCACTCTGACCAATCGAACACGTTCAAGTGCTGGGAACACAATATTACGTGTGCGTCCCTGCTCTGGCACCCCTTGAAGTCAGTGCCGGTCATAGCGTGCTCCCACTTTATTACAAATGGTGGGGCCCCATGGTACCGCATGTGCACCCCTTCCCGTAAGACGCCAATGTTTTCCACTCTGTATACCGGTGCTGGCTGTGGTGTCCCGCCCATTACTGGCATATGCAACACAATCCCCATAACCAAATGGTTAGACCGACTGCAATCCATTGGGACTGGGTAGGCTTCGGAAGCTAAAAGGAGCTGGCACGGACTCATCGAATTATGATACGGGCTGAGCGCTGCAAGGTGCCGGTTGCTGACCCACAACGGGACGCGGTCTTGCTGGAGGTACTCCAAATTACTGCGTCCCTTGCCTAGCAACCAGGCACCGTACAACACGCACACTTCATTCATGGCTGCCTGTGCCGAGGCATTCCTGTCCTCCCGTATTAATTCATTAATCATTTTAGCATGTGTCTCCAGCTCCGCGATGACTTCTTTTAAGTGAATAGTCATCTCCTGGTCCTCCTTTAGCTCCGACCCTAGCACTTCATTCCTTTCCCCAGGATCTTCCACAGCTAATCCTTTAAACCGCTAACCTGCATCAGCAGCTGCACATCGTCCATACTGTTGACGAGAGATGTACCCACGCTAAAAGCCAGAGCGACATCATTGAGCACCCCTCGCCTCTGTTTCCCCGGACTAACGTTAACGTTATCTTACACTCCCATGTCATACAACTTTACCCGACTCACATCCCCATAACTGAATTCAAAGAACTGGCGGGACATTTCTTTAATGAGCGCCTCATACAGCTGCTCAGTTTCTTTTGGACACCACTCGGGCATATGTACCCCGGTTAAGTTTAAAATGACCGACGCGACCACATAATGCATCCCCTGGAATAGAACCTTCCCGGTCGGGACTAAAACTAAACCATTCCCTGGGCTTGGTGTGGTGGTGGGACACCTAACTTCTGTCGTCTGTACCAGTGGGGCTGTGGGCAGGGGCTTCCTCTTGTGTGCTACAAGTGCAGTGGCATTTATTGTGTTGGGAGGGTCTGTGATTACGCAGGAGTCCATACTCTGATCCCATCTGATCCAGCCCCGGATTGCTGCCATTGCCCCGCTAGGACACTTCTTGCCTGGGCCTTTTACAGCTCCTGATCGGCGTGTAAGGAGGCATCCATGGCACCCTTGGCCGTGGGATCCTGCTGCTCCTTCTTACAGCCCCCACCATGGGGTCCTCGCTGTCCCAAACTATGGGAGGAAGGCCCGCGTCCACCATGCTGTTTACAGTGCCTTGGTATTTCTTTCCTTTCCTTCCCCTTCCCCGGGTTAAACAACTTACACTGGTTCACGTGGAACCACTTTGTGTGCCTTGGAAGTTTAATCGTGTAAACCATGGGGCTTGCCTTATCCACTATACTGTAAGGTCCCATATACAGTGGCTCAAATGTCCCTACGCGAGCGTAGCTTTGGACCATCACGTACGTACTGGTCTTCCCATTTCAGGGGAATCGACCAAAACCCGTTTGAAATTTTCAGCACCGTAAATGTGGTTGCGGTTGCTGGAATACTCCCCATCAGATCAGCTATGGCCGCGACTGTGGGCGCGCAGGCTGGGATGTTTTTGTTGAACACCCGATAGTCCACAGTGGCTCTCCACGACTGGTCCGATTTCCTAACCGGCCAAAGTGGTGAGTTCACGTGTGTGGCTATGGGCCTCAACACTTCCTGTATTACCAGGGATCCCAGTGCCATCTCCAAGTCGGCCTCTGCCTCTCTGGGGAAACTGTACAGCTTCTGTGGCCGTGAGATGGAGTTCCCCTGTACTCGGACGTCCACCCCCGTCACCCTACAGTCATGCTTGTGTGTGGCGAACGATGCGAGGTTGTCCCACAAGTACGCCTGGTACTTGGCCGTGATAGTATTGACCAATTGCTCGTGGTCGTAACTCGCCTTCGGCTTCATGGTACATATGTTGCCTTTTCCTTCCCCTTTCCTTGGGTTCACTACAACTTCTTTCTCCTTATCAGAACCCACTGCTCCCCAAAGGTAGTGATTCCTCAAATCCACTCATCATCATCATAGGCAGTCCCTCAAGTCGAGGATGACTTGCTTTCACGCCAGACGTTCACAGATGTTTCAATGAAGGACCTAATATTCCAGGTCCTGAACTAAATCTTGAAGGGTGGAAGATGCCTGTCTGTGGATTTTAACGTATGGTGGTCATTGCACACCAGCCACCACACGGGCTTGACAGAGCTAAGTCTTGGTCCAGTGGCAAGGGTCCTCCAAGACGACTGGAGACCAGCTCTGCTGCACAGACCTAGTGCGCTCACATATCACAGTGTGGGCTGGCCCGTGCTGCCCCTGGGCCCTCACCTCTTCACACCTCTCCGTGGCCCTGATCATGTCCCTCTACAATCTCTCGCCGCTTCTTTGCCCCGACCTCGTCGCTCCTGCAGTACCTGCCTACGCTCCAATCAGCGACCTGGATCTTCTGTGGCTAACATAAAGTCTAACATAGAATTCCTGACCCTGGCTGTTCCCGCTTTATTAGGACGCATTCCCACCTGGTGTGGAGGGATCCTAAATCTATGCCTTATGGCCTGGACATCGCCCCTGCCTGCTCGTTCCTGGTTAACCCCACGAGACTAAATGGAACCTTGCTGGACTAGGGTGAATCGGTCGGGTTACTCGCATGCATCACCGTGCTGGAAGCTCCAGTGTCCACCAAGTATTTTCCCTCGACCATCTCCACCCCCATCCTCACGCATGGTCTACTCCACTCATCGTATATGAGTGAATACAGATACTCAGGCTGGGTGCACACTAGTCAGGGTGGTGGGATTACCGGAGCAGTTGGGATTTCCCTGCTCACAGCAGCATCTACACTTCCCTGCTCTGGCACAAAAACTGTCTGAAGGGCAGAACTGTTCCGTGGTCAGTCCCTTCGCCTCAACAAGTTTCATCTTAGGCACTAGAGAATCCCCTTTGCCTTGCCCCTTCCTCGGGGCCGGGCAGTCTTTCCTCCAGTGTCCCGTCTTCGCACACTTGAAACATGTCCTCACCTTCCCTGTGCTAACCCCTTCCTGACGCCGTTCCTTTTTACTCGCCTCACTGGGATATTCAACGTTCAGGAAGGAGAGACAGAAAGGAAAAGGAGGTGGGGTAGCATTGCTGGTTAAAGAGGAAATTAATGCAATAGTAAGGAGGGACATTAGCCTGGATGATGTGGAATCTGTATGAGTGGAGCTGCGGAATACCAAAGGGCAGAAAATGCTAGTGGGAGTTGTGTACAGACCACCAAACAGTAGTAGTGAGTTTGGGGACAGCATCAAACAAGAAATAAAGGATGCGTGCAATAAAGGTACAGCAGTTATCATGGGCGACTTTAATCTACATATAGATTGGGCTAACCAAACTGGTAGCAATACGGTGGAGGAGGATTTTCCTGGAGTGTATTAGGAATGGTTTTCTGGACCAATATGTCGAGAAACCAACTAGAGGGCTGGCCATCCTAGACTGGGTGATGTGTAATGAGAAAGGACTAATTAGCAATCTTGTTGTGCGAGGCTCCTTGGGGAACAGTGACCATAATATGGTAGAATTCTTTATTAAGATGGAGAGTGACACAGTTAATTCAGAGACTAGGGTCCTGAACTTAAGGAAAGGTAACTTCGATGGTATGAGACGTAAATTGGCTAGAATAGACTGGGAAATTTAAACTTAAAGGGTTGACGGTGGATAGGCAATGGCAAACATTTAAAGATCACATGGATGAACTTCAACAATTGTACATCCCTGTCTGGAGTAAAAATAAAACGGGGAAGGTGCTCAACCGTGGCTAACAAGGGAAATTAAGGATAGTGTTAAATCCAAGGAAGAGGCATATAAACTGCCCAGAAAAAGCAGCAAACCTGAGGACTGGGAGAAATTTAGAATTCAGCAGAGGAGGACAAAGGGTTTAATAAGGAGGGGGAGAATAGAGTATGAGAGGAAGCTTGCCAGGAACATAAAAACTGACGGCAAAAGCTTCTATAGATATGTGAAGAGGAAAAGATTAGTGAAGACAAACGTAGGTCCCTTGCAGTCAGATTCAGGTGAATTTATAATAGAAAACAAAGAAATGGCAGACCAGTTGAACAAATACTTTGGTTCTGTCTTCACTAAGGATGACACAAATAACCTTATGGAAGTACTAGGGGACCGAGGGTTTAGTGAGATGGAGGAACTGAAGGATATCCTTATTCGGCGGGAAATTATGTTAGGGAAATTGATGGGATTGAAGGCTGATAAATCCCAGGGGCCCAATAGTCTGCATCCCAGAGTACTTAAGGAAGTGGCCCTAGAAATAATGGATGCATTGGTGATCATTTTCCAACAGTCTATTGACTCTGGATCAGTTCCTATGGATTGGAGGGTAGCTAATGTAACACCACTTTTTAAAAAAGGAGGGAGAGAAATCGGGTAATTATAGACCGGTTAGCCTGACATCAGTAGTGGGGAAAATGGTGGAATCAATTATTAAAGATGAAATAACACGCATTTGAAAAGCAGTGACAGGATCGGTCCAAGTCAACATGGATTTATGAAAGGGAAATCATGCTTGACAAATCTTCTGGAATTTGTTGAGGATGTAACTAGTAGAGTGGACAAGGGAGAACCAGTGGATGTGGTGTATTTGGACTTTCAAAAGGCTTTTGACAAGATCCCACACAAGAGATTGGTGTGCAAAATTAAAGCACATGGTATTGGGGGTAATGTACTGAAATGGATAGAGAACTGGTTGGCAGACAGGAAACACAGAGTCGGGATAAACGGGCCCTTTTCAGAATGGCAGGCAGTGACTAGTGGGGTGCCGCAGGGCTCAGTGCTGGGACCCCAGCTATTTATAATATACATTAATGATTTGGATGAAGGAATTGAGTGTAATATCTCCAAGTTTGCAGATGACACTAAGCTGAGTGGCGGTGTGAGCTGTGAGGAGGACGCTAGGAGGCTGTAGCATGACTTGGATAGGTTAGGTGAGTGGGCAAATGCATGGCAGATGGAGTATAATGTGGATAAATGTGAGGTTATCCACTTTGGGGACAAAAATACCGAAGGTAGAATTTTATCTGAATGGCGGCAGATTAGGAACAAGGGAGATGCAACGAGACCTGGATGTCATCGTACTTCAGTCATTGAAAGTTGGCATGTAGGTACAGCAGGCGGTGAAGAAGGCAAATGGCATGTTGGCCTTCATAGCTAGGGGATTTGAGTATAGGAGCAGGGAGGTCTTACTGCAGTTGTACAGGGCCTTGGTGAGGCCTCACCTGGAATATTGTGTTCAGTTTTGGTCTCCTAATCTGAGAAAGGACATTCTTGCTATTGAGGGAGTGCGGCGAAGGTTCACCAGACTGATTCCCGGGATGGCAGGACTGACATATGAGGAGAGACTGGATCGACTGGGCCTGTATTCACTGGAGTTTAGAAGAATGAGATGGGATCTCATAGAAACATCTAAAATTCTGATGGGACTGGACAGGTTAGATGCAGGAAGAATGTTCCCGATGTTGGGGAAGTCCAGAACCAGGGGACACAGTCTAAGGATAAGGGGTAAGCCATAGGACCGAGATGAGGAGAAACTTCTTCACTCAGACAGTTGTTAACCTGTCGAATTCTCTACCGCAGAGAGTTGTTGATGCCAGTTCGTTAGATATATTCAAGAGAGAGATAGATATGGCCCTGACAGCTAAAGGGATCAAGGGGTATGGAGAGAAAGCAGGAATGGGGTACTGAGGTGAATGATCAGCCATGATCTTATTGAATGGTGGTGCAGGATTGAAGGGCCGAATGGGCTACTCCTGCACCTATTTTCTATGTTTCTAAGGATGTAATGACCAGGGTGGATAAAGGGGAACCAGTGGATGTGGTGTATTTGGACTTCCAGAAGGCATTTGACAAAGTGCCACATAAAAGGTTACTGCACAAGATTAAAGTTTATGGGGTTGGGGTGATATATTAGCATGGATAGAGAATTGGCTAACTAGCAGAAAAGAGAGTTGGGATAATTGGTTCATTCTCGCGTTGACAATCAGTAACTAGTGGAGTGCAGCAGGGATCAGTGCTGAGACCCCAACTATTTTCAATCTATATTAACGACTTGAATGAAGGGACCGAGTGTAACGTAGCCAACTTTGTTGACGATACAAAGATGGGAGGAAATCAATGTGTGAGGAGGACACAAAAAATCTGCAAAAGGACATAGATAGACTAAGTGAGTGGGCAGAAACTTGGCAGATGGAGTATAATGTTGGAAAGTGTGAGGTTATGCAGTTTGGCAGAAAAAATCGAAGAGAAAGTTATTATTTTAATGGAGAAAAATTGCAAAGTGCTGTAGTACAGCGGGACCTGGGGGTCCTGGTGCATGAAACACAAAAGTTTAGCATGCAGGTACAGCAAGTGATCAGGAAGGCCAATGGTATCTTGGCCTTTATTGCAAAAGGGATGGTGTAGAAAAGCAGGGAAATCTTGTTGCAGTTATACAGGGTATTGGTGAGGCCACACCTGGAATACTGCGTGCAGTTTTGGTTTCCATATTTAAGAAAGCATATACTTGCTTTGGAGGCAGTTCAGAAATGGTTGACTAGGTTGATTCTGGAGATGAGGGAGTTGACTGATGAGAAAAGGTTGAGTAGGTTGGGCCTCTATTCATTGGAATTCAGAAGAATGAGAGGTGATCTTATCGAAACGTATAAGATTATAAGGGGGCTTGACAAGGTGGATGGAGAAAGGATGTTTCCACTGATGGGGGAAGATTAGAACTAGAGGGCATAATCCTAGAATAAGGGGCCGCCCATTTAAAACTGAGATGAGGAGGAATTTCTTCTCTCAGAGGGTCGTATATCTGTGGAATTCGCTGCCTCAGAGAGCTGTGGAAGCTGGGTCATTGAATAAATTTAAGACAGAGCCAGACAGTTTCTTAACTGATAAGGGAATAAGGGGTTATGGGGAGTGGGCAGGGAAGTAGACCTGAGTTCACAATTGGATCAGTCATGATCGTATTAAATGGCGGAGCAGGCTCGAGGGGCCGTATAGCCTATTCCTGCTCATGCTCCTTTTTCTTATGTTCTTATACCTTATCTACCTGGCCTGCTACCTTCAGGAATCTGTGGATCTGCACTCCAAGGTCCCTTTGTTCCTCTACACTTTTCAGTGTCGTATGATTTAATGTTTATTCCCTTGCTTTGTTAGAACTCGCCAAATGCATTACCTCACACTTTTCTGGATAGAATTCCATTTGCCACTGTTTTGCCCACCTGGCCAGTACATTGATATCTTCCTGCAGTCCACAGCTTTCTTCTTCATTATCAACCACACAGCCTATTTTATTGTCATCTGAATACTTCTTAATCATATCCCCAACATTTAAGCCGTAGTCATTGATGTATATCACAGAAAGCAAGGGACCCAGCACTGAGCCCTGCGGAACCGCACTGGATACAGCCTTCCAGTCACAAAAACACCCATTCACCATTACCCTTTGCTTCCTGTCTCCAAGCCAATTTTGGATCCAACTTGCCACTTTGCCCTGGATCCCATGGGCTATTACTTTCGTGACTAGTCTGCCATGTGGGAGCTTATAAAAAGCTTTGCTAACATCTATATACACTATATCTTACACACTGACCTCATCGACCCTCCTGGTTACCTCCTCGAAAAGTTCAATCAAGTTAGTCAGATACGACCTTCCCATGATAAATCCATGTCTTTCCAACTGAAGATTTATCCTGTCCCTCAAGATTTTTTCCAATAATTTTCCCATCACCGAGGTTATGATGACTGGTCTGTAATTACTCGATCTATCCCTTTTGTTATGTATGTAAGCATTACCAATGTGTAAGACTTGCCACAAAGGGGTGCACCCGTGGGAGACCCAAGGGTCACCTGCATACCGTGGACAAGCAGGTATAAAAGGCAGTCTACCATGCTGCCTTCTCACCCTGGAGTTACAATAAAGAGACCAAGGATCTACGGATTCGGCAAACAGCAGTTCCCCCAAAAATACAACAAATATGCACAGTCCCGCAAGGCGTCTTAGGTCGGTGACATAGCTCGCCACATCCTGGCCCTCGGAGCGGTGGTGCGTATAAAAGTGATACGTGGCCATCAAGATGCTCTCCTTCAGCTTGAGGTGTTCCAGAACCAGCGTGCACAACTCTTTATATCTCTTGTCCATTGGTTTCATCAGTGCTAGCAGATTTTTGATGAGGCCATATATCATTGACCCACAAACGGTGAGGAGCATCGCCCTGTGCTTGACCACGGTTTCTTCCTTTTCCAGCTCGTTGGCCACGAAGTACTGGTCAAGATGCTCAACGAAGGCTTCCCAATCATCACCCTCAACAAATCTCTCAAGAATATCAACGGCAGCCATAACTGCATGAAAGTTCGTGATCTGTTACTCGTCTCCAATTGTTACATAAGAACGTAAGAACATAAGAATTAGGAACAGGAGTAGGCCATCTAGCCCCCCAAGCCTGCTCCGCCATTCAAAAAGATCATGGCTGATCTGGCCGTGGACTCAGCTCCACTTACCCGCCCGCTCCCCGTAACCCTTAATTCCCTTATTGGTTAAAAATCTATCTATCTCTGATTTGAATACATTCAATGAGCTAGCCTCAACTGCTTCCTTGGGCAGAGAATTCCACAGATCCACAACCCTCTGGGAGAAGAAATTCCTTCTCAACTCGGTTTTAAATTGGCTCCCCCGTATTTTGAGGCTGTGCCCCCTAGTTCTAGTCTCCCCTACCAGTGGAAACAACCTCTCTGCCTCTACCTTGTCGATCCCTTTCATGATTTTAAATGTTTCTATAAGATCACCCCTCATCCTTCTGAACTCCAATGAGTAAAGACCCAGTCTACTCAATCTATCATCATAAGGTAAACCCCTCATCTCCGGAATCAGCCTCGTGAATCGTCTCTGTACCCCCTCCAAAGCCAGTATATCCTTCCTTAAGTAAGGTGACCAAAACTGCACGCAGTACTCCAGGTGCGGCTTTACCAATACCCTATACAGTTGCAGCAGGACCTCCCTGCTTTTGTATTCCATCCCTCTCGCAATGAAGGCCAACATTCCATTCGCCCTCCTGATTACCTGCTGCACCTGCAAACTAACTTTTTGGGATTCATGCACAAGGAGCCCAAGGTCCCTCTGCACCTCAGCATGTTGTAATTTCTCCCCATTCAAATAATATTCCCTTTTACTGTTTTTTTTTCCAAGGTGGATGACCTCACACTTTCCGACATTGTATTCCATCTGCCAAACCTTAGCCCATTCGCTTAACCTATCCAAATCTCTTTGCAGCCTCTCTGTGTCCTCTACACAACCCGCTTTCCCACTAATCTTTGTGTTATCTGCAAATTTTGTTACACTACACTCTGTCTCCTCTTCCAGGTCATCGATGTATATTGTAAACAGTTGTGGTCCCAGCACCGATCCCTGTGGCACACCACTAACCACCGATTTCCAACCCGAAAGGGACCCATTTATCCCAACTCTCTGCTTTCTGTTAGCCAGCCAATTCTCGATCCATGCGAATACATTTCCTCTGACTCCGCGTACCTTTATCTTCTGCAGTAACCTTTTGTGTGGCACCTTATCGAATGCCTTTTGGAAATCTAAATACACCACATCCATAGGTACACCTCTATCCACCATGCTCGTTATATCCTCAAAGAATTCCAGTAAGTTAGTTGAACATGATTTCCCTTTCATGAATCCATGTTGCGTCTGCTTGATTGCACTATTCCTAACTAGATGTCCCGCTATTTCTTCCTTAATGATTGCTTCAAGCATTTTCCCCACTACAGATGTTAAACTAACCGGCCTATAGTTACCTGCCTTTTGTCTGCCCCCTTTTTTAAACAGAGGCGTTACTTTAGCTGCTTTCCAATCCGCTGGTACCTCCCCAGAGTCCAGAGAATTTTGGAAGATTATAACAAATGCATCTGCGATAACTTCCGCCATCTCTTTTAATACCCTGGGATGCATTTCATCAGGACATGGGGACTTGTCTACCTTGAGTCCCATTAGCCTGTCCAGCGCTACCCCCCAAGTGATAGCGATTATCTCAAGGTCCTCCTTTCCCACATTCCCGTGACCAGCAATTTTTGGCATGGTTTTTGTGTCTTCCACTGTGAAGACCGAAGCAAAATAATTGTTTAAGGTCTCAGCTATTTCCACATTTCCCATTATTAAATCCCTCTTCTCATCTTCTAAGGGACCAACATTTACTTTAGTCACTCTTTTCCATTTTATATATCTGTAAAAGCTTTTACTCTCTGTTTTTATGTTTTGCGCAAGTTTACCTTCGTAATCTATCTTTCCTTTCTTTATTGCTTTCTTAGTCATTCTTTGCTGTCGTTTAAAATGTTCCCAATCTTCTCGTTTCCAACTAACCTTGGCCACCTTATATGCATTGGTTTTTAATTTGATACTCTCCTTTATTTCCTTGATTATCCACGGCAGGTTATCCCTTCTCTTACCGCCCTTCTTTTTCACTGGAATATATTTTTGTTGCGCACTATGAAAGAGCTCCTTAAAAGTCCTCCACTGTTGCTCAATTGTGCCACCGTTTAGTCTGTGTTCCCAGTGTACTTTAGCCAATTCTGCCCTCATCCCACTGTTGTCCCCTTTGTTTAAGCATAGTACGCTCGTTGAGACACTACTTCCTCACTCTCAATCTGTATTACAAATTCAACCATATGTGATCACTCATTCCGAGAGGATCTTTTACTTGGAGATCGTTTATTATTCCTGTCTCATTACATAGGACCAGATCTAAGATCGCTTGCTCCCTTGTAGGTTCGATAACATACTGTTCTAAGAAACAATCCCGTATGCATTCTATGAATTCCTCCTCAAGGCTACCCCGTGCGATTTGATTTGACCAATTGATATGTAGGTTAAAATCCCCCATGATTACTGCCTTTCCTTTTTCACATGCCTCCATTATTCCCTTGATTATTGTCCGCCCCACCGTGAAGTTATTATTTGGGGGCCTATAAACTACGCCCACCAGTGACTTTTTCCCCTTACTATCTCTAATCTCCACCCACAATGATTCAACATTTTGTTCATTAGAGCCAATATCGTCTCTCACAACTGCCCTGATATCATCCTTTATTAACAGAGATACCCCACCTCCTTTTCCTTCTTGTCTATCTTTCCGAATTGTCAGATACCCCTGTATGTTTAATTCCCAGTCTTGGCCACCCTGCAACCACATTTCTGTAATGTCATACCCATTTGTAAGGATTTGTGCCGTCAATTCATTTACTTTATTTTGAATGCTGCGTGCGTTTAGGTAGAGTGTTTTAATACTAGTTTTTAAACCATGATTTTTAGTTTTGACCCCTCCTGCAGCCCCTTAATATTTATACATATTGTCCCTTCCGATCACCTTGTGGTTTACACTTACCCCAGTGCTACTCTGCTCTGTTGCCTCCTGCCTCTTGCATTCTTTCTTGTGGTCCTGTTCATCTGAACTCTCACCCACTCTAACTGGCTCAGAGCCCTCTCCTGGGTTCCGAATACTCCTCCCATTGAGGCACCGAGCTTTCAAGCTTGCCTTTTTATTACACTTTGACCCTTTAGAATTTTGCTGTACAGTGGCCCTTTTTATTTTTTGCCTTGGGTTTCTCTGCCCTCCACTTTTACTCTTCTCCTTTCTGTCTTTTGCTTCTGTCTCCATTTTGTTTCCCTCTGTCTCCCTGCATTGGTTCCCATCCCCCTGCCATATAAGTTTAACTCCTTCCCAACAGCACCAGCAAACACTTCCCCTAGGACATTGGTTCCGGATCTGCCTAGGTGCAGACCGTCCGGTTTGTACTGGTCCCACCTCCCGCAGAACCGGTTCCAATGTCCCAGGAATTTGAATCCCTCCCTGCTGCACCACTGCTCAATCCACGTATTCATCTGAGCTATCCTGCGATTCCTACTCTGACTAGCACATGGCACTAGTAGCAATCCTGAGATTACTACTTTTGAGGTCCTACTTTTTAATTTAGCTCCTAGCTCCTTAAATTCGTCTTGTAGGACCTCATCCCTTTTTTTACCTATATCATTAGTACCAATGTGCACCACGACAACTGGCTGTTCACCCTCCCTTTTCAGAATGTCCTGCGCCCGCTCCGAGACATCCTTGACCCTTGCACCAGGGAGGCAACATACCATCCTGGAGTCTCGGTTGCGGCCGCAGAAACGCCTATCAATTCCCCTTACAATTGAATCCCCTATCCCTATTGCTCTCCCACTCTTTTTCCTGCTCTCCTGTGCAGCAGAGCCAGCCACGGTGCCATGAGCTTGGCTGCTGCTGCCCTCCCCTGATGAGTCATCCCCCTCAACAGTACTCAAAGCGGTGTATCTGTTTTGCAGGGGGATGACCGTAGGGGATCCCTGCACTACCTTCCTTGCACTGCTCTTCCTGCTGGTCTTCCATTCCCTATCTGGCTGGGGACCTATCACCTGCGGTAAGACCAACTCGCTGCACGTGCTACTCACGAAACCGACCACAAGCCGTTCATTTTGTTGTTCTCAGAAAGCAAAGGTATTAACACCAATGCTTCGTCCCGCATCCAAACATGGGCACTAACATTATCTGTATATGATTATGTAATCCGCCAAAGACCATGCACTGAGAACTGTGCGGATGCCCTTAGTCGGCTACCATTGCCCACCACCGGGGTGGAAATGGCGCAACCCACAGACTTGCTCTTTGTAATGAATGCTATTGAGAGTGAGGGGCCACCCATCACGGCTCGCCAGATCAGGACCTGGACTAACCAGGACCTGGTGCTATAACTAGTAAAAAGCTGTGTACTCAATGGGAGCTGGTCGGCAGTCACAGGGGAAAAGTCAAGCGTACACCAATGCAACAGTTGCTCACAGTTAAGCAATGCACCAAGGGAGCCCCCACTGAGTCTGTGGTCATGGCCCTCCAAACCGTGGTCAAGGGTGTATGTAGATTTTGCTGGCCCCTTTCTAGGGAAAATGTTCCTAGCAGCAGTGGATGCTTACTCTAAATGGATTGAATTTATAATAATGTCGTCATGTACGTCCACTGCCACCATTGAAAGCCTCCGGGCCATGTTCGCTACTCACGGTTTGCCCGATGTCCTTGTTAGTGACAATGGACCATGCTTAACCAGCTTGTAATTCAACAAGTCCATGACCCGCAATGGCATCAAGCATGTCAGGTCTGCACTGTTTAAGCCCGCATCCAATGGTCAAGGGGAACGGGCAGTCCAAACCATCAAGCAGAGCTTGAAATGCATGACGGACGGTCCCCTGCAGACCCGGCTATTTCGGATTCTGCTCAGCTATCGCACGCGACTCCACTCGCTTACTAGGGTTCCCCCTGCAGAATTGCTAATGAAGAGAGCACTCAAAACCAGGCTCTCCTTAGTCCACCCGTATCTCAATGATCATGTAGAAACCCGGCATCACCGGCATAACGTGTACCACGATTGCGCGGCTGTATCACGTGACATTGAGGTTAATGACTCTGTGTTTGTTCTTAATTATGGTCATGGCCCCAAATGGTTGCTTGCACTGTGTTAGCCAAGGAGGGGAATAGAGTGTTTGTTGTCAAACTTTTGAACGCACAAACGTGCAGAAAGCACTTGGATCAGACCAAACTGCGGTTCACTGACAACCAAGAACAGTTTGAAGAGGGCACTACCATCATTGATCCACCCACACACACCCAACCAGCAATCGACCTCGCGGTCAACCACGAGGATGAACCCACCATGCCCAACAGTCCGATCAGACCAGCCAAACCGCAGTGCAGCAATGATCCAACCGACTCACCCATGCCAGGACTTCAACTCAGGCGATCAACCCGGGAATATAGAGCCCAGGATCACCTCAACTTGTAAATAACTTGCACACAAGACTTTGGGGGGAATGATGTTATATGTGTAAACATTACCAATGTGTAAGACTTGCCACCAGGGGGCGCACCTGTGGGAGATCCAAGGCTCACCTGCACACCCTGGGCAAGCAGGTATAATGCTGCCTCCTCCACAATAAAGAGACCAAGGTCACAACAGTTTGAGCTTAAGATATACAGTCTTGTGGAGTTATTCTAAACGTATCACCTTACTCCCTTTTTAAACACAATCTTCTAACTGTACCACACTGTTGAATCAGAAGATTCTGAGGGCATCTGTTGCCTGTAAATCCATTAATTTCTGCATGGAGAACAGCATGACAAAGGCCTGCACGTTTACCATCAGCCTGGATTCTACAAAGTGCACCATATGGACCTCTACCCGAACATCACTTCCTTCAGGAACGGAAAGGGGTTGAATGCCATAAATGTGAAACTGGTTTGAGACCCTAAGCACAGAATCATGTACATTACTACTAAACACAGGGACAAATAGCACCACTGGTCATAGTCTGACATCAGGGGGCCGAAATTCAGGGCCACCAGAAAGCTGGCGGACCTACCTTTTGGAGTTTTTTCTGCTGGGAGCATTGCGGCAGCCTCTCGATCGATTTTCGGCATGTAGTATTTTTTTTAACGTTGGACCGGAAGTCGGTCATAGTGGGGGCGGAAGTGCGGCGGTAAGTCAGGCTGAGGGGTGGAAGTTGGGGTGGGATGAAGACTCCGCCGCTGTGGTGTTGACGTCACAGCACGTATGCGTCACCACAGTCTCTCCCCTCCGTTAAAGGGGAGAGACTTGGGCATTTTTGATTTTCGGCCACTGGCCACAAGGGAGGATTTCAGCCGGGCCAGCAGCCTGGCATCCAAGAGGCTTGGCCAAACCCGGGAGCAATATTTTGCCGGGCCGCACACACTCAGGATAAGGTGCACCAACAGAGAAAGCTGTCGGTGGCACCGCGCGGCGGGGCAACAATTTTTTTCTCTAAATATGGGTCGGAGTATTCTGCAAGTGAGGGAGAGCGACAGTGCACGTTTTGATGACGCACTTGCAGCGGTCATCAGCAGTGGGGCGTAAGTGAGGACATGCCGAAAAATCCCCGATCTGAATTTGGGTCGGGGCGGCCATTGGACTGCAACACAGCGGCCACTCAATTCAGCCGCATGGCTGCCGCAAGATGCCGGAAATGGGCCTTATAGAGACCCTGAATTTTGGCCCCCAGGACTCATGAATATCTTGGCATTCCTCCACACTTATCTTGTTGAATACATTGACCTCGCATTACATAGGATATACAGCACAGAAACAGGCCATTCAACCCAACCAGTCCATGCCGGCGTTCATGCTCCACTTGAGTATCCTCCAGTCTTTCCTCATCTAAATCTATCTGCATAACCCTCTATACCCTTCTCCCTCATATGCTTATCTAGCCTCCTCTTAAATGCATCTATACTTTTCGCTTCAACCATTCCCTGTGGTAGTGAGTTCCACATTCTTACCACTCTTTGGGCAAAGAAGTTTCTTCTGAATTCCCAATTGGATTACTTGGTGACTATCTTATATTGATGGCCTCTAGTTATGCTCTTCCCCACAAGTGGAAACATTCTCTCTGTGTCTACTCTATCAAAACCTTTCATAATTTTAAAGACTTCTATTAGGTCACCCCTCAGCCTTCTTTTTTCAAGAGAAAAAGGAACCAGCCTGTTCATCCTTTCCTGATATGTATACCCTCGCATTTCTGGTATCATCCTTGTAAATCCTCTCTGCACCCTCTCCAGTGCCTCTTTATCCTATTTATAATATGGCAACCAGAACTGTACACAATACTTGGTGTGGTCTTACCAAGGTTCGATACAGGTTTAGCATAACTTCCCTACTTTTCATTTCTATACCTCTAGAAATAAACCCTCGTGCTTGATTTGCTTTTTTTTGGCCTTGTTAACCTGTGTCACAACGTTTAGCGATTTGTGTATTTGTACTCTGAGATCCCTTTGTTCCTCTACCCCACTTAAACTCGCACTGTCCAAATAATAAGTGACCCCCCTATTCTTCCTACCAAAATGTTAGACCTCACATTTATCTGTGTTGAACTTTATTTGCCAATTATATGCTCACTCTGCAAGTTTATTAATGTCCTTCTGTAATTTGTTGCAGTCCTCCTCAGTATTGTCTACCACCCCCACTTTGGCCGCAAATTTAGAAATTGTGTTTTTGATTCCAAAGTCTAAATTGTTAATATAAATTGTGAACAGCAGTAGCCCCAGCACTGATCCTTGTGCAGCACCACTACCCACCTTCTGCCATTGTGAATAGCTACATTTTATCCCGATAGAGGGGTAGATAGCATTATAGAGTAAGGTCAGCTCACTGCACTATAGGCATTCAGATCACCAACATAACAATGGTTCCAGTGCCTCCACCTGAAAGGGGTGCAGGGATTGGCTGCAACAGGTCTCAGAGGCCTGACACAGCATGGTGTAGTTGGTGGCCGCTGTGTTATCAGTATTGAATGATTTTTGGCCATTTACATTTTGAAGGTCTCATCGATTGCCCACAGCAACAGTGCACACCAGGGATGAATAGGTATTCATTGCATTTATCATTGTTATTGAGCAAATGATTCAAAATACATCAGATGATGTACTTCTGTTATTTTGCATGCCATTAGCATTTGGTTGCCCACATTTGGGTGGATGTATTTCACACCACCTCTCATTTCCAGTGAAAAATTCTGGAAGTGGTGGGAACAAATGGAGAGTTGAGCGAGGCTCCCAAGGAAGTTTACAATGCATTCTGGTGGAGATACACAGGGTCCCTTCTGGGCATTAGCCCAGTGGAAAATCTCATCCAGAATTTCCTATGAATTGATACTGGATAGTCCTTCAGATCTGTCACAGGACCATCCATCCCTGGTATATGATACTGTTGGGAAACCACCACTGTGGCAACTTTCTTAAGGTTTACCAGCCTCTTCATATCTGTTTCCAGGTCCTGCAGGTACTGTACACCTACCAGTCATGATGCATTACTGCCCTCTGGAGAAGGTGTCCAACAGAGCCACCCATCTCACACAGCAGCTCTTCCTCCTCCCCTCCATTAATCAGAAAATTTGGGAGCTGCCTCATGACTTGCCTCCTGATTCTGTTTCCCATCTTCACATTTTTTTTTGCCATCACTGCTTTTCGCCAAGCATTTATTTTTCCACTGCGAGATCATGTGCAGCCTTCCACATTTTTTGCCTGCCACAGCCTCTTGGCAGCCTAAAAACACTTCAGTGGATTCCAATTGTAGTTTTTTAAAATAGCAGATAATGCAATACATTTACTTGTGGTAAAGAATATTGGAATTACAACAAAGAAATGCCAACACGAGGAAAATGGATGTTTAAAGAGGCACTGTCATCGTGAAGGAGTGTTCGACAAACCTTTGATCACTTATTTACATACAGTCCAAGGACATTTATATCACATACAGAATCTTATTACTTGCCAATGGTATGATTGTGACAAAAATGATGCACAACTGTTCTTGTTCTTCAACTTTCCAGACAAAATAAGACACTTGGCAAATATGCTTTAATGCTGTCTCGTTACTCAACAATCAAAACCATGCTGCAGTCAATTAAATTTAAGACTGCGTGGTGCACGGAGCAATAATAGCTTTTCCTATTGGCGGGCAACCAAAGACGTAGGTCTGGCTCTAATGGTTGGCTCCAAAGTATCTGGGCAAAGGACCTATTTCAGTTGAGAGCTATTAGTGCTGTTTTGAAAACAAACCTTAGCGTTTTGTCAACAGAACTCTGCTCCTCAAACGATTGATTTGCCCACCAGCTTATGAAAGGATTTATGCTCATTGGGTTTCTTCAATGTAAATAGAGTTAAATTGCTCATATTTCCCATCACCATGTTTTTGTCTTCCGTTAAGTACATTTAGCAGATTGGTAACTGGTGGCCCCAGGTCGGGCTATAAAAGAGCTGGAGCGGCATACCACTTCAAACTTCAGCGCGAGCTGCTCCAAGGAATTTGAGATGGGCGACTGGGTGACGTCATCAAAACCCTGGTCACTGTTTTGGTGCTTGGGCAGGAACATCGGCTGGACCCAGGTACAGAGGAGTGGGAAGGTCGGGACAGATGAGCGGCGAATGTTTGTGGCGAGATGCGGTGAATGCTTATGGCGGAGGAGGGACGAGAGATTGTGGCGGAGGTGCGACAGATGAGGATATTGGGCCCAGAAGAGCTGAGGGCCCCGGGGCAGCACGGACCAGCCCACACTGCGATATGTGTGCGCGCTAGGTCCGTGCAGCAGAGCAGGTCTCCAGTCACCTTGGTTAATCCTTGCCACTGGACCAAGACCTAGCTCTGTCAAGCCCGTGTGGTGGCTGGTGTGCAACGGTCACCACATGTTAAAAAAAATTCACGCACAGGCATCTTACACACCCTCAATCGGAGTTCAGGACTGGAACATCGGGTCCTTCATCGAAATGCCTGTGAACTCGTGTAAGCAAGTCATCCTCGTTCGAGGGACTGCCGATGATGATGAACTGGTTAATTGAGGTTTTTCATAGAATCATAGAAATTTACAGCACAGAAGGAGGCCATTTCAGCCGACCAAGAGCTATCCAGCCTAATCCCACTTTCCAGCTCTTGGTCCATAGCCCTGTAGATTACGGCACTTTAAGTGCACATCCAAGTATCTTTTAAATGTGGTGAGAGTTTCTGCCTCTACCACCCTTTCAGGCAGTGAGTTCCAGGCCCCCACCACCCTCTAGGTGAAGAAATTTCCCCTCATATCGTCTCTAAACCTCCCCCCAATGACTTTAAATCTATGCCCCCTGGTTGTTGATCCATCTGCCGGGAAATAGATCCTTCCTATCCACTCTATCCAAGCCCCTTATAATTTTATACACCTCAATCAGGTCTCCCCTCAGCCTCCTCTGCTCCAAAGAAAACAGACCCAGCATCTCCAATCTTTCCTCATAGCGTGAGAGCAGTCTGAGTTTCGATGCCTGCAACCATTGTCTGTTTTACAGCACTAAGATGTTGTGTCATTTCCACCTGTGCTGCAATGGAAGCTGCCACATCACCCATGACACACGTTGAGATCTGGATCTGCAGTCTCTCTGGGAGTCCACCATCCTCTGCAGAGTGGAAATGACGGTGTGCGCAGAGCTCTCTGCAATGTTGAAGGCGGACTCCTCCACGCTCCTTATCATTACCGAGAGGCTCTCGGGCACATTTGCCATTGCAACTATCATCTCAGAGTGCAAGGCCATCATCCTTCTTGTGAACCTCTCCCCATCGAGCTCCTCATCCGAGTCCTGTGAAGCACAACTCACATGTGAACTCTCTCTCCGGGTAGCTGGCTCTGAGCTACTCTTTCCTCCTGGCCTTCCTGCAGACTGCTAGGCCCCAATGCATCACCCAGTGCAGACCACTCTACTAAGCTTGCCTCTAAAGATCGCGTAGTGCCAGTATCTGACCTGGTGCCTATGTGTAGAGATGCATTGACGCAGTGCTTTGCTCGTCCTCCGCCTCTTCTCCTTCCTCACTCTCAGTGGGAAGCTCAGGTATAGGCTGCTCATCTGGTTGATGATTATCTGAACGCATAATGTCACAAGACCCGTGTTAAGATGAGGACTGGGGCAGGAATGGAGGAAGGAATGCAGATGTTATCAGGAGCTGGAAAGTGATAAAGGCTTGTTGTGTGAAAGGGGAAGTGAGATGAGAAAAGGAGGGGATGAAGATACTGTTGTTGCCACCGATGGCCATGGCGTTCACTGCCTGTGATACAACGAGCTCTCTCTCTGGGAGTGGGATCACCTATTGCCATCAGGGGCTACAGTTGCTCGCAGGTCGCCTTCAGAGCCAGGTCTGAGAGCTGGTGGAGATGCGCATCACCCCTGCCTGTTCTCTGCTGCTCCCTCCTATTGTGGACCATCTTGGCCTGCAAGGGAAATTAATGTGTGTGAGTCAGAGTCCAACTGTGTATTTTAGAGCTATGCCTTCCGTCATTCAATAGCTGTGATTGTAGCCAAGGTGTGAGATGTGGATGTGAGTTTGAGTAGGTGCAGATGTTTGGTGGGTGAGTAGTGGGGATGTGGTGCTTTGCACAGTATGCACAGACTGAGGTTCTGATACTGATATGTTGGACCTGTTGAAGCATGTACTCACCTTGACCACTCAACTGAGGTCATTGAATTTCTTCTGGCACTGTGTCAGGCTGCGCTCCACCACACTACTGGCTGAGACCTCCTGGGCCACTTCCCTCCACATTGCCCTGGGGATATGGCCTCCTTCCAGTGGCCGGGAATAGCACTGCCCTTCTTCGCTCCACTCCAGTCACCAATGCCACGTCTGTGATACAATGAGCTCTTTCCCTGGGAGTGGGATCACCCATTGCCATCAGGGGATACAGTTGCTCACAGGTCGCCATCAGAGCCAGCAATGCTGAAAATGTGGATCTGCACAATGATAAATCTTACCTTTAACAGCTGGAATGAGCCAGTGTGAAAGATCATTGCTGAATGCATTGCACCTGAAATTCATTATCGCTCTGATAGTAGCGCCCCTGTAGTGCCCTACTGAGGTCATTAGCGTTTGATTTAGCACTCCACTTCCTTCCTGGTGTGTGCTAACACCCAATTGAGTAGAAGTTCAGAATCATTAGCGCCTGGCACTACCGAATATCTCTACCAAAGAGTTTATTCCCTATCAAAACATTGTTTAGCAATATTTTTCCCATTATTGCCAATGCCTCGCTGCACACCAGTATATAATTTGTCATTCATTTTCAGTGTCAAATTCATCGTGATAATAAAAATCAACGGTTAATTCATTGATTTTCTAACAACAGCGGGAAATTAAAACCTAGTCCGAGTCCAGATGACTACATGACATAACTACACAGATATTGCAAGAGTATTGAAGTTAATTGGATCCACCCCCGATATTTGGCATAAATTTGCATAAAAACCACCCTGCTAAAGCTGTTTTGGAAAATGCACTTTTACACCTCAGGTCTGCCCTCATGGGATGCTTTTGTATGGACCCATTGCAGGCTTGTCTCATTGCCTCTCATGATACCGATGCAACATCAGCTTTGAGTCATGTAGTTGGTTGCTCCAATTTTTAATTCCAATATTTATTAATTAAGGGGAAACATTTTCTCCATTCATTATTTGGACCAGTAATCCCCAGAAAAGAAAGAAAGACTTGCATTATTATAGCACCTTTCATGACCATCAGCCATTTCAAAGCGCTTTACAGTCAATGAAGTACTTTTTAAGTGTAGTCACTGTTTTAATGTGGGAAACGCGGCAACCAATTTGCTCACAACCAAGCTCCCACAAACAGCAATGTGATAATGACCAGATAATCTGTTTTTGTTATGTTGATTGAGGGATAAATATTGGCCAGGACACCGGAGATAACTTCCCTGCCCTTCTTCAAAATAGTGCCATGGGATCTTTTACATCCACCTGAGAGAGCAGACGGGACCTCAGTTTAACGTCTCATCCGAGAGATGGCACCTCCGACAGTGCAGCACTTTCTCAGTACTGCAACGGAGTGTTAGCCTAGATTTATGTACCCACAACCTTCTGCCTCAGAGGCGAGTGTGCTACCTACTGAGCCACGGTTGACAGAGCGAGTTTATAATTTTGCTACAAATAGTGAATGGAGGAAATCGTGCCCCCACCCCCACATCTCATTCCCATGTGACACGAAAAATGCTAAATCAATCGGTCACAAGGTCAAAAATAATCACAGTCAGCAATCAGTAGTTGTGGTATATAACATGCCAGCTGTGTAGACATATTGGAAGGTCACCATCAGTCTGCTCCAAATATGACTGCCCTGGAATCCCTCCCTCACATTCATAGTTACTGGAAGAACATCTGGATCAATTTTGAGCAAACAGTTTGAGCAAAATGCACAATTTATTTAGTTATTGATAAAAATATAAATTATTTATTTTCCACCCATCTCTCTTCTGCATCAATACCGTAAAAAAAGAATCTCCAGGTTTAATAGTTTCACATAAAACTAGTTGTTTACTTCAAGATACGTGACCATAAAATGTAATATTTTAAAAAACAAATTGTTTCTTTCCTTGTTTTATAGACAAAGTCATTTTAACCCTGGATGTAATCTGTTTTGAAACATTTTGCATTGTAAATAAGGGTGTTAAATTGTTTTGACTTCAGCAGGTCAAATGCAGAGTTAACTTGCAAAACTAATGTTACTGGATTGTGCATTAGCTGATCAAACAGTTATTTTACATTGATAATCCAGATCAGTGCAGTCCAACTGTGTTATTACAGCTACATGCTATCCTCAAACCCTTGCCATCCAGCCCTTGAAACCTGGTAACTCAGTTGTATTTGTGCTTTTTTATCCTGATTTGTTGATTACATTTTGTGGATTGGAGGTTTGAAAAGGACTGTTTTAGTCTTGTTCCTTATTGGTAGATAAATTTTAACATCAGAACACCAAGATCTGTTATGTTCAGCAAGTTGAGATATGTGCAACTTAATGGGAAGCTGGATTTAAACTTCATGTCCCGAGGCTCCTATGCAGCCACAAAGCTTAGAACCCTCTGTCCTACCAGTTTTTCCATGTCCCCAAACATACTAGATAATTAAAGGGGGATTTACCATGACTTGGCAAGTGAATTAGCTCATACCTGCTCCTCGTCACTAGGATTGCCAAACTTTCAGTATGACCCTGGAGTTTCCAGGAATTAAAAGCTAAGCTCCAGGGCACTGCTGCGAGAAACCCGGGAGAAAAATCATAGGAGCATTAAAAAATTGTGTTTTTAAAAAAAATGTTTTTTGAACACATTTGTTTACTAGGTATAACAAAAAATTGGACATGGGAAAAATGCTGTTTGACTCACAGTCAAGAATCATCCAATTGGATAACGAAGCGTCTATTTGCTTTGGTGTGAGAAGGTGGTGCATCTCGAGGAGAGACACATCGGGCGACCAATGGTAGGAGTGTGGGAAGGTTGGAGGCATGAGGTCATGTGATGAACATATCCAACCAGAGTTGGCAACCTTACTTGTCGTATTCATCACAATGATCGTGTGCAAGCAATACAATGATGCTGTTGCAGTGTGATGCCGTTTATTGATATAAAACGCTTCACTGGCATTGTGTTTTTACACAAAAGTGAGAAATATTCAGAGGGGATGTTGACTATTATCAAGCATCATTGAATTTTTATTAAAAAGTATAATAGGCAACTTCACAGTGATCTTAAAATTTATGTGTTGGATTGAAGCAGTATGCATCGTATAATATAGAGTGGTAAGTATTAATATAATTTGTTTTTTTAACATTAGCTGTTATAACAACAGGGCGCAGCCAGAAGCAACTATAGTGGAGGAGAAATGTTCTACAAATTGTCTTAAATGTGTCCTCAAAATGGAGTCAGTAGTCAGAATAAATGCTAGGAAAGGAAAGTTCTAATGCTAATTAAACCATGAAAGCTTATACGGACAAAACATTTCTTACCAAGGATAGAAAACAAGCTATCAAGACCACAAGCCTGGAGATGGCTCGTTAAGAAGGACAAAATGATGTCCTGCCTTATATGGACCTGTGTGCAACCTCTTTCTTAGAAAAGTCCTAAAAAACAAGGGAGTAAACGAGTGACTTGATATGTCTAGGTGTTAAGAACATACAAAATTGACAGCCGAGTTGGCCAGCTGGTCCATCAAATCTGCCCAACACAGCATGATGGCTGGAGCATCATGACAAAATACCCTGTACTTCATTTATCCGTAATCTCTAACTTTTTCCAATTCTGACATCGACCTGAAACAGTAACTCTGTTTCTCTCTTACAGATGCTGCCTGACCTACTGAGTATTTCCAGCATTTTTTGTTTTTACTTAATTTAATTAAGTTAAATGCCATTTACTATTTTGTGGCCCACTATCTTAGCGCATCTAAATCGCTTTAAATTTGACTTTCTTAATCCTTGCACAGATTTTGGCGATTTGTGCCAATTCCTAATCCAGCATATCAAATTCCTACTGATACTACAAGATCTTATCCAGAAAACTAGTGTGAAGTGCCTTATCAAACTTTCTCAAAGACCAGGTAGACAACGTTTACTGGATTTACTTCATCCTTTAACCTAGTGACTTCTTCAAATAACCATCAAATTTGTAACAGTGATTGACACCAAAACGCTGAACTCTTCGAACACATGTGTCATTTAGATTGGCCTTTTAATTGTTAAGGTGTCTTTGGAAATGAAGGATATTTAAGATGATGTTTTTGACATGAAAATCTCAGTCATAAGAACATGAGAAATAGGAGCAGGAGTTGGCCATTTGGCCCCTCGAGCCTGCTCTGCCATTCAATAAGAACATGGCTGATCTGATGATCTGATCTTGGCCTCAACTCCTCTTTCCTGCCCACTCCTCATAACCCTTGACTCCCTTATCGTTCAAAAATCTGTCTATCTCCACCTTAAATACATTCAATGACCCAGCCTCCACAGCTCTCTGGGGTAGAGGATTCCAAAGATTCACGACCATCTAAGAGAAGAAATTCCTCCTCATCTCCGTTTTAAAAGGCCGACCCCTTATTCTGAAACTATGGCTCCTAGTTCTAGATTGCCCCACGAGGGGAAACATCATCTCTGCATCTTTTTGTGTTTCATGTACAAGGACCCACAGATCCCTCTTTACTGCAGCATTTTGTGATCTCTCCCCATTTAAATATTAATTTGCTTTTTTATTTTTCCTCCCAAAGTAGATAATCTCGCATTTTCCCACATTATATTCCATCTGCCAAATATTTGCCTATTCACTTAGCCTGTCTATATCCCTTTGAAGATTCTTTGCATCCTCTTCACAACTTGCTTTTCCACCTATCTTTGTATCATCATCAAATTTGGCTACATTACACTCAGTCCCTTCATCCAACTCATTAATATAGATTGTAAATAGTTGAGGCCCGAGCACTGATCCTTGTGGCATCCCACTAGTCACTGTTTGCCAACTGGAAAATGACCCATTTATTCCGACGTTCTGTTTTCTGTTAGTTAGCCAATCCTCTATCCATATTACCCCCAATGACATGAACTTTTATCTTGTGCAATAATCTTTTATGTGGCACCCTTATCGAATGCTTTACAAAAATCCAAATACACATCTACTGGTTCCCCTTTATCCAGCCTGCTCGGTACATCCTCAAAGAATTCTAACAAATTTGTCAAATATGATTTCCCTTCCATAAAACCAGGCTGACTCTGCTTGATTGTAATATGATTTTCTAAATGTCTTGCTACTACTTCCTTAATAATGGACTCCAGCATTTTCCCAATGACAGATGTTAGGGTTTATAGTTTCCTGTTGTCTGTCTCCCTCCTTTCTTGAACAGGAGCGTTATATTTGCGGTTTTCCAATCTGCTGGGACCTCTCCAGAATCCAGGAAATGTTGGTAGATTACAACCAATGTCTCCACTATCTCTGCAGCCACTTCTTTTAAGATCCTAGGATGCAGGCCATCAAGTCCAGGGGACTAGTCCACCTTTAGTCCCATTCGTTTGCTTAGCACTTTTTCTCTAGTGATAGGTATTGTTTTAAGTTCCCCCCTCCCTTTAGACCCTTAATTATCTATTATTATTGAGATGCTTTTAGTGTCTTTTACCGTGAAGACCGATGCAAAATATTTGTTCAAAGTTTCCGCCATTTCCGTGTTTCATAAGTGTTATGTATGTAAACATTGTAACTGTGTAAGACTTGCCACCAGAGGGTGCAACTGTTGGAGGCCCAAGGGTCACCTGCACACCTCGTGCAAGAGAGTATAAAAGGTTATCTGCCAGGCTGCTTAGACACTCTGGAGTTATATTAAAGAGCCTAAGGTCACATCAGTTTTAGCTCACAGTACTCAGTCTTGTGGAGTTCTTCCATAATTAACAATTGGCAATGAGTAACAGATTACAAACTTTTACACGGTCATGGTTGCCGTTGGTATTTTAGAGAGATTTGTAGAGGGTATGATTGGGAAGCTTTCATTGAGTGTCTCGACCAATACTTCGTGGCCAGCGATCAAGCGCAGGGCAATTCTCCTCACCGTGTGTGGGTCCACAATATATGGCCTCATCAAGAATCTGCTAGCACCAGAGAAAACAACGGAGAACACATATACAGAGTTGTGTACGCTGGTTCGGGAACACCTCACGCCGAAGGAGAGCATCTTAATGGCCAAGTATCACTTCTACACGCACCACCACTCCGAGGTCCAAGCGAGTTATGTCGCTGACCTGAGACGCCTTGCAGGAACTTGCAAATTTGCTGGATTTTTGAGGGAAATGCTGCGGGACCATTTTGTGCTTGGCATCGACTACGAGGTCATTCTTCGCAAGCTACTGTCCGCCGAATCCCTAGAACTGAGCAAGGCCATCACAATAGCTCATTCATATCCACGAGCGATAATACCAGACAGATATCTTCCCAGCATCGAAGCTCACCAGCAAGTACTGTGCATAAAATAACGTCGCTATCAGGTGGAACTGCATATGGCAGGGCCTACACATCTGTAGCTGCAAGACCTAGGATGACTCAGAGTCTGCCATTGGGCATGAATGCAAATCCATTAGCACCATGTTGGCACTGCGGGGGTAATCATCGAGCCCATCAATGTTGGTTCAAGCACTACATGTGCAAAGGCTGCGAAACAATGGGGCATCTCCAGTGAATGTGCAAGAGTGCTGCGACTCACCACATGGCAGAGTCGGCAGAGGATGATTGATCCGACGCGGATCACGCAGAACAAACAAGATGACATCCTGATCACCGGTCGTGAACCACCGAACACTGGCACAATCTGGAAGAGGTTCTAAGTTGACGAGACAGAGTGGGACTCAGGCTGAAATCCTCCAGGTATGTTTTCCTGGCGCCAGAGGTCGAATTTTTGGGGAGAAAGATTGCGGCAGACGGCATCAGACCCACGGACTCAAAGACAGAGGCCATCAAGAATGCATCCAGACCACAGAATGTGATGGAGCTGCGCTCGTTCCTGGGACTCCTCAACTATTTTGGTAACTTTCTACCTGGGTTAAGCACTTTGCTGGAAGCGTTGCATATGTTGCTACCCCCAAGAGATAGCCTTTGAGAAGGTCAGAAACCTACTTTGTTCTAATAAGTTACTTGTACTGTATGACCCATGTAAATGATTAGTGCTAGCTTGTGATGCATCTTCATACGGGGTCGGTTGTGTGTTACAGCAAATCAATGTATCAGGCAAACTTCAACCGGTTGCATATGTGTCTAGAAGTCTGTCTAAGGCTGAAAGAGCCTACAGTATGGTCGAGAAAGAGACGTTAGTATGTGTATATGGGGTTAAGAAAATGCACCAATACCTATTTGGTCTTCGGTTTGAGCTTGAAACCGACCACAAATCGCTCATTTCGCGGTTTTCAGAAAGCAGAGGTATAAACTCCAATGCTTCGTCCTGCATCCAAAGATAGGCATTAACATTGTTCACCTATGACTATGTTATCCGCCACAGACCAGGCACGGAGAACTGTGCTGTTGCCCTCAGTCGGCTATCATTGCCCACTATCAGGGTGGAAAAGGCGCAGCCCGCAGACTTGCTTCTGGTCATGGATGCTTTTGAGAGCGAGGGGTCACCCGTCACTGCTCGACAGATTAGGACCTGGACCAGCCAGGATCTTGTGCTATCACTTGTAAAAAGTTGCAACCTTAATGGGAGCTGGTCGGTCGTTCCCAGGGAAATGCAAGATGAAATTAAGCCGTTTCACCGACGCAAAGATGAAATGTCCATCCAGTCGGATTGTCTCTTATCGGGTAATCACGTGGTTTTGCCAAAAAAGGCAGGGAAACGTTTATACGTGACCTACACAATACCCACCCAGGCATAGTCATGATGAAAGCTATAGCCAGATCGCATGTTTTGTGACTCGGACTTAGAGTCATGCGTACACCAGTGCAACACGTACTCACAACTGAGCAATGCATCAAGGGAGGTTCCATTGAGTCTGTGGTCATGGCCCTCCAAACCGTGGTCCAGGATCCACGTAGATTTTTCTGGCCCCTTTCTCGGAAAGATGTTTTTAGTTGTAGTGGATGCTTATTCTAAATGGATTGAATGCGTAATCATGTCATCCAGCACATCCACTGCCACCATTGAAAGCCTCTGGACTATGTTCGCCACCCATGGCTTGCCCGACGTCCCTGTCAGTGACAATGGACCGTGTTTCACCAGCTCGGAATTCAATGAGTTTATGACCCGCAATGGCATCAAGTATGTCAGGTCTGCCACGTTTAAGCCCACATCCAATGGTCAAGCGGAGCGGGCAGTCCAAACTATCAAGCAGAGCTTGAAACGTGTGACAGAAGGCTCCTTGCAGACCTACTTATCTCGGGTTCTGCTCAACTACCGGACGCGACCCCACTTACTCACTGGGATTCCCCTTGCAGAATTGTTAATGAAGCGAGCACTCAAAACCAGACTCTCCCTAGTCCATTCGGATTTAAATGATCATGTGGAAACCCGGTGTCACCGGCAAAACATGTACCACGATCGCGCGGCTGTATCACGTGACATTGATGTTAACGACCCTGTGTTTGTCCTGAATTACGGTCAGGGTCCTGAATGGGTTGCTGGCACTGTCTTGACCAAGGAGGGGAATAGAGTGTTCATAGTCAAACTACTGAATGGACAAATGTGCAGAAAGCATTTGGATCAGACCAAACTGCAGTTCACCAACAACCAGGAACAACCTGAAGGGGCCATCATCATCATCGATCCACCAACACACACCCAACCAGCAATCGACCTCACTGTCAATCAAGAGGATGAACCCACTATTCCCAATAGTCCAGTCAGACCAGCCCATGCCGCAGTGCAGCAATGGTCTGACCAAATCACCCATGCCAGAGTTTGAACTCAAACGATCAACTAGAGAGCGTAGGGCCCCGGATCGTCTCAAGTTGTAAATAATTTGTATCAAAGACTTTGGGGGAGGGGGGGGAGTGATGTTATGTATGTAGACATTGTAACTATGTAAGACTTGCTACCAGATGGCGCAACTGTTGGAGGCCCAATGGTCACCTGCACACCTCGTGCAAGGGAGTATAAAAGGTTGTCTGCCATGCTGCTTATGCACTCTGGAATTGTATTAAAGAGACTGAGGTCACATCAGTTTCAGCTCACAGTACTCACTTTTATGGAGTTCTTCCATACTTAACAATAAGAATATAAGAAATAGGAGCAGGAGTAGTCCATCTGGCCCCTTGAACCCTCTCCGCCATTCAATAAGATCATTGCTGATCTTATCTTGGCCTCAACTCCACTTCCCTGTCCTCTCCCCACAACCCTTGACTCTCTTAGTGTTCACTAATCTGTCTCTCCACCTTAAATATATTTAATGACTCAGCCTCCACAGCTCTCTGGGGTAGTGAAGTCCAAAGATTCATGACCCTCTGAGAAAAGAAATTCTTCCTTATTTCCATTTTAAATGGGCGACCCCTTATGAAAAAATGTCCCCTGGTTCTCGATTCCCCATATGGGGAAACATTCTCTCTGCATCTACCATGTCAAGCCCCCTCAATAAGATCACCTCTCAGTCTTCTAAACTCCAATGAGTATAGGCCCAACCTGCTCAACCTTTGTTCATATGACAACCCCTTTATCTCAGGAATCAACTTCGTGAACCTTCTCTGAACTGTCTCCAATGCAAGTATATTCCTCCTTAAATAAAGAGACCAAAACTGTATGCAGTACTCCAGGTGTGGTCTCATCAATGCTCTGTACAGTTATAGCAGGACTTCCCTACTTTTATACTCCATCACCTTGCAATAAAGGCCAACATTCCATTTGCCTTCCTAATTACTTGCTGTATCTGCATGCTAACATTTTGTGTTTCATGTTCAAGGACCCACAGATCCCCTCTTTATCACAGCATTTTGTAATCTTTCCCCATTTAAATATTAATTTGCTTTTTTATTTTTCCTACCAAAGTGGATAACCTCACATTTTCCCACATTATACTCCAGCTGCCAAATTTTTGCCCACTCACTTAGCCTATCTATATCGCTTTGCAAATTCTTTGCGTCCTCCTCACAACTTGCTTTCCCACCTATCTTTATATCATCATCAAATTTGGCTACATTCCACTCAGTCCCTTCATCCAAGTCATTAATATCGATTGTAAATAGTTGAAGTCTCAGCACTGATCCCTTTGGCACCCCACTAGTTACTGTTTGCCAACCTGTAAATGACCCATTTATCCCGACTCTCTGTTTTCTGTTAGTTAGCCAATCCTCTATCCATGCTAATATATTACCCCCAATTCCTTGAGCTCTGACCTTGTGCAGTAACCTTTTATGTGGACCTTATCGAATGCCTTCTGGAAATCCAAATACACCACATCCACTGGTTCCCCTTCATCCACCCTGCTCATTGCAGCGTCAAAGATCTCCAGCAAATTTGTCAAACATGATTACCCTTTCATAAAACCATGCTGAGTCTGCTTGACTGCATTATGATTTTCTAAATGTCCTGCTACTACTTCCTTAATAATGGACACCAGCATTTTCCCAATGACCCTGGGTTCCATTATTAATTCCCCAGTCTCATCCTCTAAGGGACCAATGTTTACTTTAGCTACTCTTTTCCTTTTTATATACATGTAGAAGCGCTTACTGTCTGTTTTTATATTTCTTACTGGTTTATTCTCATAATCTATTTTTTCTCTTTATTATTATTTTAGTCGTCCTTTGCTGTCCTTATCTTTAGCTTAATTCTATTTTTTTAATAGTTCTTTTAGTAGAAGGCATAGGAATTCCTTGTCTATTACATGCAGAAGAATGTCTCTGTAAAATTAAAACGTGCATCTCCAATAGAGAACATTGCAAAAGTTAATATTGTACCACGATACCAGCCAGTTACAGACAGATACAAGTGTGTTACTTAGACATACAAGTTTCCCCAAGATCAAGGGAGGTGAGATATATGACAGTTAGTTCAAATACAGCCATCAGCGTGGAAGGTAAATTTACCCAGGAGCTGAGGATCCAGGATATCACCATTGCTCTGATATCTCAGAAGGCTTTCACCATCCACACATCGGAAAGCAAGACAATAAGTTTATTCACACCAGCTCATAAGGACAAGGTCATATAAATTCCGAAAACATTGCTAACTACAAACAATAGACTTTAATCTATTCAATAGACTGGTGTTCTAATGCTGTTAACGTAGGAAGTCTAATCCTAAATTATTCTCATCAATTTATGCCAATCTTGATCTGAATTGGAAATTTATATTCGGCAAGCAGTTAATGTTGAATTACTGTGACATAACTGAACTGCCTTTGTAACTTCTTATTTAATCAATGAATCCTATCTACAAATTAGTTGTCAAACTACTATGGCTATCCAATTGGGTGGAAATTTGTGCGCAGCAGTGAAAACTACAATTGAAAAGAAAATCGGGCGGAATGCAAAATGGGCTGCCGATTTGCTATCACCTGCTTTTGCACCACGTCCCAAGATGAATTTATACCCCTGATTCTAAGGTTAATAAACAATTAACAATTTGCTGACTGACTTCTTCCGTGGTAAGTGGTAAGAAAAGGTTAATTAATTAATTCAACAGCTTGTGCGGATCCAGATGAGAGGTTGGTAGTGTAACTGCAAATACAAGAGCATAAGAATTAGGAGCAGGATTAGGCCATATGGACGCTCGAGCCTGCTCCGCATTCAATAAGATCATGGCCGAACTTCTACCTCAACTCCACTTTCCTGCCCGATCCCCATATCCCTCGATTCCCTTAGTGCCCAAAAATCTATCACTCTTAGTCTTGAATATACTCATCGACTGAGTATCCACAGCTCTATGGGGTAGAATTCCAAAGATTCACAATCCTCTGAGTGAATATAATCTGACTTAGTTGATATAGGACATTTCGATGAGTCAAATTTCTGCATCATAAACTCCTAGGCATAGAAACATAGAAAATAGGTGCAGGAGTAGGCCATTCGGCCCTTCTAGCCTGCACCGCCATTCAATGAGTTCATGGCTGAACATGCAACTTCAGTACCCCATTCCTGCTTTCTCGCCATACCCCTTGATCTCCCTAGTAGTAAGGACTACATCTAACTGGGTAGACTGGGTGGTGAAATCCAGACAGTTAAGGAGTTGAGGTGAAGGGATTAAGGACTCATTTGGTGCCCTTGATGAATATTCTTGTTAATGTATCAATACCAATGTAGACTGCCTATTTCCACCTCCGTAATATCACCTGTCTTCAACCCTGCCTCAGCTCATCTGCTGGTGAAATCCTGATTCAAGCCTTTGCTACCTCTAGACTTGACTAATCCAATGCTCTCCTGGCTGGCCTCTCACCTTCCACCCTCCATAAACTTGATCTCATCCAAAACTCTGCTGCCCTTATCTTAACTCGCACCAAGTCCTGTTCACCCATCACCCCTGTGCTCGCTGACCTACAATGGCTCCCGGTTGAGCAACGCCTCAAATTTAAAATTCTCAACCTTTTGTTCAAATCCTTCATGGCCTTGCCCCTCCCAATCTCTGTAACCCTCCCCCGCCCCCCACCCCTACCCCCAGACTTACAACATTCGAGAACTCTGCGTTCATCCAATTTTGGCCTCTTGTGCATCCCTGATTTCCATTGCCACTTCATCAGTGGCTGTGTCTTCAGTTGCCTAGGCCTTAAGTTCATGAATTCCCTCCCTAAACCTCTCTGTCTCTCTACCTCTCTCTGCTCCTTTAAGATGCTCCTTGAAACCAACCTGTTTGATTAAGCTTTTGGCCACCTGTCCTAATAGCTTCTTATGTGGCTTGGTGTCAGACTTTGTCTGGTAACGCTCCTGTGAAGCATCATGGGATGTTTAACTACATTAATAGCGCTATATAAAGGCAAGTTGTAGTTTGAGTATAGCTAATAGGTTTTTAATAAAGTTGAGAAACAGCGTTGGCCCAAGTTGCTTAGTTATTACATCAAGGTGATGAACACCCATTCTGATTTAATTTAACAATAGCTCTGAAGCAGCTGTAATAAAAAATTTGGCAATTGGTATTCTTCTTAGGGACCTCAGTCTGATCTTTAAACACCCACGTTATATTAAAGTGACTAATTTAAAATTGAGTTTAATTGAACTTTTCACATTACATTAACTTCAATAGACAGCCACTTCACTTCACATTCAAACCTTGTACTAGAAAAGTAATCCACTCCAACACTGCATTGTTGAAAATGACACAAGGAAATTCTTCTCTGACCCCCAAAGGTGAACAAACAGGAGACTGCGTTGACTGGGACACACATCCTCCAAATACCACACCTACCTTCTATGCGCTATAGAGCCCATACCCCAGCCAGCAGAAAGAAAGGAAACAATTATGCCACTAGTTGGGCGGATTTGAAAGAAGAGAAGTGAAAAGCCAATTTGCCAACCTGTTGCTTCTTAGACTCAGTAGATTTACCGAGTCCTTGTAGAGTGTGAGATACCTGTGAACTGGCATTGGAAGATCTTGGCCTTCTGTTCACAATGATACACAGTTGTGGCATATTTCGATATGATGAGATATCTTGCCATTTATATGGACTCCAAAATGTACCTTTTTTGTGATTCCCCTCCTTTACTCTCCCAACATCCCCACTTGAGAAAGTGGGCATACATCTACCAATCTTCAATGAGCCACTTGTTGTGTGAGTGTTGCCCGATGGATGATGACTCTCTCTCTAACACAGTGATACCATTTTCACCACCATGATCCCCTCTCACCCCACTACACCCCCATCAAGTGATTTCAAGTAAAGGAATATCAGTGGGACTTTATGGCAATTACCAGCAGATTTGAATGAGTAACTACATATCTATGTGATGAGAGAATTGGCCAGCTCTGGTCAGGATAGGCAGACAGGGAAAGCGTTTAAATCCATTAGTTCTGATGGCAGTGAACTATTTGATTGCCTCCAGATGGCTGTCTACCAGTACGTTGCCTGTTACACAATTCATCGCGACAATGCCATTTGAAGCCAAGTTGAAGGGAATAGCGTTACAAAGTGAAGTCAGGTCAAATATGCAGGTTGTTCAAGAGGTTGCTTCTGAGATGGAGAAACTTAGCATGAAGATCCTTGTTTCTGGAGGAAATGTCGTCTCAAGATTATGGCATGTCATTGTATAAATATTGGGATACGCTCCAAAACTGCTAACCTTTGTTGTTAGTTATTGAGGCCTATATTAAGAACCACGCAATGCATTTGTGTTTTATTTTGTGGAAAAATACCCAGAATATTTCCAAATATTCTTCAAATGTTTACATTCATAATTTATAACAGGCAATAGAACACAAGACCCATTTATTAACAAAATATGTCTCTCTCTTTCTCTCACACCAGCAGTACAACTTGCATTTCCATATATAACACCAGAAAAAGTTCAGGCTTGTCCATTCAAGTGTGGGTAAATTTTTTAATGGCACGATAAATCTTAATTGCTGCCAAACAACCTCGCCGACATTCAAAATTTACTTTTACGTGTGGATTCTCATTCCTTCAAAATTTCGTTATTTAAAACTAAAATAATGTTTTTGTACTTTTTCTTTCTCTCTTTTAGCTCTCTCTCTCAATCCCATTTTTCTTTCCCTCTCTTTAGTTTGCTTTCTGTACATTGTTGTGCACAAATAACTGACAAACTGAGCCAGGAGAAAAGTAACTTAAACCGTGTGCTTTATACAACAACCCAAAATGGAGTCCCCAAATCGGCATGAACCCCCGTTCTGTTGGTCTGTTGGCCTGTGAGTTGGGATCAGTCTATGAGCGTTCCATTGAGTTCCATCATTGAGCTCGTAAGTGTGAGGCTTGAACTTTCGCCTGATCTGTTTTGGAGGCGAAAGTGAAGATGCGAGCTTATGACTACGGTTTGGGCGCTTAACTCTGACCCAATCTCCGTTCTTCAGTTGTGGCTTTTGAGCATGTCGTTTTGTGTCAGTGTACGACTTCACTTTTCGTTGGCATTCCGAAATCTGGGATGCGAGTGTGATTGTCTTCGCGCTAGGTTTGGCTGGGGGTTTGAGAATGTCCAGTAGCCAGCGAAGATTCCGTCCAATCATGAATTCAGCGGGTGTCTTCCCCGTTAGCGAGTGCTTTGTTGAACGGTATGTGTGGAGAATGGTTTGAACTGCTTCGTTGGATGTTTGGCCTGCAGCAAGGTTGGCTTTCAAACCCTCTTTGATGATGCGGTTAAAACGCTCAACACCTCCGTTGCTTTGAGGATTGTACCGAGCAGTAAGGCGATGCTCGATAGCATGACAAGTGAGGAAATCCGAGAATGATCGGACACAAACTGTGGTCCATTGTCAGTGATTATAACCTCTGGGAGGTCCCACCTCGTGAACATATGCTGCAGAATATAGTGACAATCATTGATGAAGTCACTGGACTTCTTGTATCGATTTCTGGCCATTTGGAATGCAAATCACGCACTACAACAAGGAAACGCTGGTGTTGTGGAGCTGCTTCAACTGGACTGAAGATATCCAACTGAAGTTGTTGCTATGGTCTTTGTGGCCATGGAATGGGCTTCAATGGCGCTGGTCTGATGCTTGTGGCGTTTCCGCTCAGACTGCATGCTTCGCAATGTGAAACGAACTCTTCAATGCGAGTGTCAATGCCAGGCCACCATACTGAATTGCAACATCTTTGCTTCATGCGGAGAATGCCAGGGTGTCCATAGTGTGCCAATGAGAGAAAACGCTGTTGAAGCAACCTGGGAATTAATGCTCTATCACCATGAGCTGGGCAGCCATCGTTCCAAACGGAAAATTAATCGCAAAGTCTGTGGAAGGTTTTCAGCTTTTCCGGAATTTTCTTAGGCCAATCAGTCTGGAGGAAGTGGCTCACGTGCTGGAGTGTAGCATCACGCTCTGATTCGGTTTTGAGTTTGTCGCAGGAGACAAGGTTTCTGATGGACTGAGTGATGATCAAAGTGACATATGTGTCGTCATCTGTGGACAAGTCAGCACCAGGGTCCGAAGCAGGTGTCGAGCGGCTGAGCATGTCAGCTACGTGGTTGCAATTGCTAGTGATGTATTGTACATCAAAGTTATACCGATGAAGGTGATCTGACCATCGACTGATTCGTAGTGGTCTGTGCCCAGATCCAGTTGTAGCGAGTAGCGTAGTTAGCGCTTGGTGATCCGTACGGAGGGTAAATTTCCTGCCATAGAGGTAGATGTGCCAGCGTTCACATGCGTAGATGCAAGCAAGTGCTTTGCGTTCCCCTGTAGAGTATTTACGTACTGCAGACAAGAGTGTACGAGAGGCAAAAGCAACTGGGAGTTCCAGGCCATCAATCCACTGCAAGAACACAACACCCAAGGTGGTGCCTGATGTATCCATGGAGACATAAATAGTGGCATTCGGATCAAAGTGTGCAAGGATAGGAGGGGATGTGATTTTCTCCTTAAGCGTGGTGAATGCCTGAGCCTGGGAATCTGTCCATTCCCAAGGGATGCCCTTGTGCAGCAACTTGCGAAGTGGTTCGGCAATGTGCGCATAGTGTCGGACGAACTTCAGATAAAAGTTGCAAGTGGCGAGGAATGATAAAAGTTCTTTGACTTTGGTAACCTCCTGCATTCGCTGGATCACGTCAAACACCTTGTGCTGTGACTCTGTAGCCCAGAAAGTTTATTTCTCCAGCAGCAAATGTACACTTATCGGCATTAAGTATAATGTTATGTGTAGCAAGTCTAGCCATAACTGCGTGAAGTCGCTGGTCATGTACTTCCATTGTCCATCCATGGATGACGATATCGTCAAGCAGATTGAGGACTCCCTCTATGCCTGCTAGCATAGTGACAATCTTCTGAAATGCACTTGGTGCAGATGATAGTCCGTAGGGCATGCGCGATACTGATCATGCGTCGTGAATGCCGTGAGGGTTGCTGTCCTCCGCTAGGGGTATTTGCAGGTAACCGTGGCACATATCGAGTTTACTAAAAACTATTGAGCCGTGGAATTTTGAAGACAGTTCGTCGTTGTAAGAAGAGGGTACTTGTCGGGGATGGTGGCCTTGTTGACCTCTTTCAGGTCGATGCATAGGTGGATCTCCCCATTTTTACACCAAGCAATGATAAGTTCGAGATCCAGGGTGAGAAGTCGATGCTCTCAACGATTCCGAGATTCGAGACGCGTTAATTCTGCGGATACTTGGTCACGAACTGCAAATGGGAGACGGCGAAGACGCTGCATAACCGGTTTGACGGAAGGGTCAATGCAGGGATGATGGCAGAATTTTGTTGTCACTCCAAACCCTGTGAAGATTGAGGGATACTGGTTGTCAAAGTCTACCGTGTACACAGGTGTGCTGGTTGGGTCGTAAACGTTGAACCCAAGCTTGTCAAAAAGGTCAACACCCATGAGACTACGTCCCTTCGTAAAATGAAAGGAAAAGTTCTCCAATATTATGTCCTTGTAGTATATTGGGACAGATAGGACCCCAAGTATCTCAATTTTGGAGTCCGAGTATGCATGCAGAATGGAAGTTGCGGGCTGCAGTTGACAGTGCGTGAAGTGGGTTTTGTACACAGCCTCGCTCAATATGGAGACTTTGGCTCCAAGGTCAATGAGGAGACAGTTGAGCCTGCCACCAATGTTTACCTCACAGTCCTTGAATTTGCCTGAACTGATGTGCGAAATGTCACTAATGGTGTAAACCATACTGGGTTCATCACTATCGGAGTTGTCCACATGTCGAATATGCTGTGATGAGTGACAGACACTAGCAAAATGGTTCATTTTACCACATGTAGAGCATTTCTTCCCACATGCAGGGCAGTTAGGACTCTTTGCTGAGTGTGATTTGTCCCCACAGTTAAAGCAGTGCAAGTTAAGCTGCGATTTGTAGTGGGTGGCTTCCACTTTGGACGAACGTCTTGCACATGAGCTGTAGCTGCAGTCTGCTGCACAGGGGGAGCAGGGGATCTGATCACTTTTGAATCGGAAAGCGCTGATTCGATTTGGATGGCCAAATTACTTGCTTTGTCAAGTGTCAATTTATCATCCTCCATTAGCAAGCGTTCCTGAATGCAGGGGATCATTGTTTTCGCAATCATTTGATCCCTGATCATTTGCTCTGTAAGTGCTCAAACGTTACACATAGTGGCCAGTTCAATTAATGAAATGATGTACTGTATGATTGGTTCACTGTTCCCTTGCCCCCTTTTACAAAATTGGTATCTTTCCATCACAATACTTTTCTTTTGCCCCAAGTAGTTCTCTAGGGCACTTACCGTTTTGTCATAGGACTCCGTATCTTCAATTTGGCTAAAGATGCGTTGGCCTTCAATGCCGAGGCAGTGGATAAGTATTGCATAGCGGCAGTGTTACATTGTCACCATCTAACCCACTTGCCGTGATGTAGGTAGAAAAACATTTTATCCATCTCAGCCATGAAAATGTAAGGTCCCCGGGTGTGGAGAGGAAAGGCGGGGTGGGGGAGGGGGGGTTATGGAGGTTAATTTGAGTCATCCTCATCGCCAAATTATGTTGTGTACGCGTAAATAACTGACAAACTGAGCCAGCAGAAAACTAACTTAAACCATGTGCTTTATACAACCCAAATGGAGTCCCCAAACCAGCATGAGTACAGCAACAGTGAATAGCTCCCACAGGGTCCTAATGCCCGTCCAGTGAGCTGTAACAAATAAATAGAGTATGAACACAATATACATGATTTGACATAGAATATATCTAACTTACACTTCCTGGTGTAGACTCTGCAGAGCCAACATTTAGGGGGAGGCGGGGAGGGAGTGGTGGTGGGTTGGGAATTAGGATGCTGTTTTGCAGTCGGAAGAATGGGTTTCCCTCAGGTCCTGCTGAATTTAATGGCAGGACCTGATTAACACTTTTTGTCTCTGTTTCCTGGCTGCAGCCAGACAGATTTAGAGGTTGGCTTGCTCTTGGTCAGGAAGGCTGTCCATACCAGGCCGCAGCCGGAGAATGGAGAGGATGCAGGGTGTGATCATAGATCGAGGATCATGGATCGATCGACGGGGCAGAGACATCAAAGAGCCGGAGAAACATCGGGGGGCGGGGGGGGGGTGGGTGGTGGGGGAAGAGACCCATTGGAAGGGCCAGAGGGAGGAAGGGACGGAAGGGAGATTGGGACAGTTGGGTTGGTGGGAGATTGTAGCTTGGGGGGGGGGGGGGTGGCGCGGGGGGAGAAGAGGGTAACTGGAAAGGCACTTGAAAGGATCCAGCAGCCCTCAGCTCTCTTTAGTTACCAGGTTTCCTGAAGCCCGGGAAATCAGTCAGCAGGGTCAAATTTTAAATGGTGGTTAAATCTGAGGCACGCAGCCTCATTATAATACTTAAATGGCCAACCCGGCTCCTGGGAGCGAGTTGATTGCCCACTTCCCATCCCACCTTCATAAAAACCGGAAGTGGGTGGGTAAGCATCGGGTTTTAGATTTTTAAATCCCACCCAACCTAAAGCCACCCATTTTTGGGGGTTAAAATTCCCACCTGCATGTCGCAGTGAAGATTTTTCAAGCTGATTGGTTGAAGAAACATGCTGTTGCTTTCCCTGTTCACACAGGTCCCAGATCCCTTATCGAGGGCGCTGCAACGGATTGATATCCCAATGACCATAAGTTCCCGCTTAAAGCCCACGAATAGTCTGTGGGCAGCTGCAAGCGTAATGAACGGTGAGTGTCTTCATCTGCCGCTAACCGCAAAATCCGGGCAGCGGCAGACAAACTGTGACAGTCAAACTGTGACAGTGTTAGTGTACTGTGTTAATATGTGTTAGTATTGTGTAATTTATGTGTTAATGTTAATACATTTGTTATTTTAATATGTTAGTATTAGTGCACTGTTAATTTTGTGTTAATGTTAGTGCACTTTGTTTTTAAAAATTATTACTGTTAATGCCTCATTCAGTTTTACGATAATGAACAATCTAAAAGATGTCTCTTTTCTTCTACATGTCTGCATACCCAGGTTGTGTATTTGCAATATGTCAGGTTCAGAAAGGACAATATTTCAAACATAACAATACTGTTTAAAAAAAGATCATAACTGTCCAAAATGCTTGAACTATTAATCATCTGATTTAACTTTATCCGTTGAGACTTAACCATACAGTACTGAAAAAAAATTGCAAACTGGATTGCAAAATAAAAACCAGATGTTGTGGTGAGAATAACACAAATCTTCACAAATCACATTGCAATAGATGGGAGCAAATAACAGATTTGCTGTATCAGACACATTGTTGACATTTATTGAGGGGAGAATGGGGACAACAATGAAACTGCTGTAACAGAGTACTATAAAAACACAGTAGCCCTGATTTTGCTGCCAAAATAACGGCGAGTTTAATGGTGCTCGCCATTATTAATGTTTAAATTGTACAGCAACTTGAGGCGAGGAAGTGATACGGTGTGAATTGCGAATCATCACTCTGCCATTAACCTCACAAAAATGGCAGCTTGCCCTCACCTCCTTGAGTTTCAAGAAATTGCTGAATTTGCACATTAATTACCAATTAAACTAACTGCAGAAAGTTAGGGCTGGTACTTAACAGCGTAAGTGTCTTTTTAATGAGGAGATTCATGTTGTTGCAATGCCACTCAACCTTTTCGGCCCAAAAAGAAAACAATTTAAACTGCAGAGTCTCATTTGTACAGGTAGTAAATTGCTGTTAGAGAAGGATAAAATTTTACATTTTTATTTATTTTTTCTTATTTTTCCTGTCTGTTTCAATTTTCTCTCTCTCAATACAATCTTCTTTCCCTCTTTTTATTTCTCTTTCTGTACCTGCTTTGACTCTAATTCACACTATTTCCTTCTCCGTCATTCCTCTGTTTTTTTTAATCAATGCTTAAATCTCATTGGCTAAAGAGACAGACTGTTGGTCCCATCATTCACCAAGGTCCTAGATGCCCCACTGCCCTCGCACTTTCAGGGCAAAAAGTTTTCGAGCTGAAGGGTAAGAGAAAGAAACTTAACTAATGGGGCACACCGCGAGATGCCCTGTTCCAGCAGAATTTGGACCAATGTGTTAATTTATTTTATTTCTTGCTGCATTTTCCTCCTTCTAAACAGCTTGACTCTTTGCTGAGATACAACACCACTGGCATCAATCACTGGCCTGGGCCTTGACAGTGCTGTCATCAGTGGGTGGGGCATTCTGTCCTCATCTTACATCCATACACATGCAACATCTAGCAAGGAAGAACAAGTGGGGGTGAGAAGCCAGATTGATTCTCCCCTTGGTTGCCTGAGCTAATTTTTGGGTCAACTCACTAAACTTTTGTGGGAGCCCATGTGTTGGAGTTATACTGTACTGCAGTTCTTCTAGTGTTATAGCCAATATGAGGGACAGGAGAGGTTAAGTAAGAGTTCCATAAGGTTCTTTTTTAAAATGTTCTTTTCCATCATTTGTTTTGGCAATAATTATGTTCTGATGAGATATATTGCACTGGGTGTTTTAAAGCTGTCTACTATAATGTATCACAGCTTTTTTTTCTGGCAAGTTTTAGACTTTTATTTGGGTTTTGCATCTAACACAGAGATAGGATCCAATTGAGAAACATATGATGTTATTCTATCCAACTTATTTTTGATGAATTATTTTACACAAGGCAAACCACTTTTTACATGTAAACATTAAGGACACGTATACAATGGATAAGTGCTGCATCCCCATTTTGAAGGGACAACTGCTGATATTTTCCATAAAAGTTTGCAGACACAGTGGAAGTGAGTTATTCCTTTTGTAGCAGCTTTTTTCCTGGAGACAAATGTAAATTTTTAAGATAGTACCTGGCCCTTGTTACGTAGCCCCTTGTTGTGGCCCCTCTTGTGCCTTATCATCATTAGTTTTCACTGCTGGGATACTGGATCTTGCTGATGAGACTTATTATTTGGGCAATTTTTGCCCAGCTTTTTGACACCCAGTAGATTATGTGTGCGTGGCTTCGTGATGCCATGATTGTCTGAAGGGACAATGATCCCTGGCACTCAGATTATATATTCTTGCAAACACAGTACTTTTAATAGTATAGATAGACTGCTTCTATTAAAATATAAAGCTCGGGGTCCCAAAGAGATAACCCTCCGCATTGTTAGCATTTTAGATGTCATTTTCCTAATGTCACCTCCAAATGAAATAACATCTAATTTATCAAAGTGGTTCATTTCCTGTTTTTAAAACGTCAATTTGCATAAGTACTCCAGTGTTCTATTGGATGATTTAAATTACCGCAATATGTCATGATTTGCTTATGGTTTGCTTCTTTGCATTTGGTTAGTAATTGGGTTCTATAACCTCGTTTATCACCTAATAACCTTAACGGGATGCAACTAGAATAATACCGCCACAAAAGTTTCAACCAAATTAGTTTCCTTCAACATTCTAACCAATGGGCTACTGTGGTAGAATATTCTGTGAAATAGAATTGAATGAGAAAAACAGAATCATATGCAGCATAGTTATTAACTTAACCCGAGGTCAATTTGAGATAAACTTAAGGCTGGAAATTTCCATCATTGCAAGATTTAAATATTTTTATTATAAGAGACCAAATAAATGGCCTCCTCGTATCAATTTTCCTGATATTATTAAATTAACTGCAGTGGACAATAGCACCAGGCCTAAGTATGAGATCTGCTTGGCTGCATTAGTCGAACAACAGATTGTGTATGAATATTTTCACCATATGAAAGGAAACATTTATAATGTGCCTACTTGCACAGTCAATAACTGGATCATTTTTTTTTTAATTAGAATAAAATAATTGCTACCAATGCTCACTTATCATGAAGCAAACCTAAGCGCATTAGGGGAAGATTTGCTCTCTGCGCAATTTGGAGCAAAATTAGAAACCCGTTTGTAATAAATGCATTTAAATTTTTTTTTGTAAAATATGAGTGCAAATGATATCTTCCTGGACAATGCCATGATACTTAGGGGGTGAAATATCCCTGTGCCCCGATTGGGGTCGGTAACCTTCTGGGTCCGGGATATTCTGCACCCAGTGCAGAAGTCCCACCCCTGCCACGGAATTGCCCTTACTGCGCCACTTCCTTCGGGGGCGGTAACTGAGTCGTTACTGGGGCACTGAAGGAAGCGCTATGCAGATGCCCTGCGTAGCATTGACACGCTTCAACGGCCCTCCATTTCGATTAAAGGGGAGGGCCGCTGCACACTCCGCACGGCTTCTGATGGCCTCCACTGGGCCACCAGGGCAGTGGCGACCGGGCCTGCAGCCCAGCATCCAAGACGGAGTGCCATGCTGCACGATGACGGCCCGAACCACGCTAGGGCGGCCATCACTGAGCCGGCCCGAGAGTCGGCTGACAAAAAAAGATGGCCGATGGTGCCTTCCCATTTAAGGAGCATCCTGAAGCTAGCTTTGCCATCCACTCGTGTCAGCCTCATGGACCATGTGGCAATTTCCTCCGGGGCAGTGAGGGGTCGGTGTGCACGGCGATGACGTCATCACTGGTTGTGCGGTAGCCCGTAGAGCTAATTGCGGAGCTTCCGCAAATTCCTGGCAATTTTCAGGGTGGTAGTAGCGCCCCCCTCCCCCGGGCGAAAAGTGTCTTGTGCCCCAGAAGCGTCCCCCCCCCCCCGACCGGAGGCGCTAATGGGGCTATAAAAAGGGGCAATTTCGCCCCCTTAGTTTTCAAAAAATTGATGCAATACTTCTGTATATGTTAGCTGGTTGTAGTGCTTCACTTAGATGACCAGTCATCACACTATTATTTATTGGATATTATTCCACTTTTGGACCTTTCTAACTTTCTTACCCTGGATTATTTTGGCTCGTGTATGTGATGGGGAGTCCCAAATCCCCAAAACTTTGAACAGCCTATCCTTGTTTTTGGTAATGTGCCTGGGAAATGACAAGCAAACACCGCCTGGTAATCACTTTTACCTACTGGAGGTGCACTAACATGAGGCTGTTTGAAGGGCAGTTGAAAGGTAGCATAGAAACATAGAAACGAAGAAAATAGGCGCAGGAGTAGGCCATTCGGCCCTTTGAGCCGACACCACCATTAAATATGATCATGGCTGATCATTTTTGCAACTTCAGTACCCCATTCCTGCTTTCTCTTCATACCCCTTGATCCCTTTAGCCGTAAGGGCCACATTTAACTCCCTTTTGAATATATCTAATGAACTGGCCTCAACAACTTTCTGTGGAAGAGAATTCCACAGGGTCACAATTCTCTGAGTGAAGAAGTTTCTCCTCATCTCGGTCCTAAATGGCTTACCCCTTATCCTTAGACTGTGACCCCTGGTTCTGGACTTCCCCAACATCGGGAACATTCTTCCTGCATCTAACCTGTCCAGTCCCGTCAGGATTTTATATGTTTCTATGAGATCCTCTCTCATTCTTCTAAATTCCAGTGACTATTAGCCTAGTCAATCCAGTCTTTCTTCATATGTCAGTCCTGCCATCCTGGGAATCACTCTGGTGAACCTTCGCTGCACTCCCTCAATAGCAAGAATGTCCTTCCTCAGATTAGGATACCAAAACTGTACTCAATATTCAAGGTGTGGCCTCACCAAGGCCCTGTACAACTGCAGTAAGACCTCCCTGCTCCTATACTCAAATCCTCGCACTATGAAGGCCAACATGCCATTTGCTTTCTTAACTGCCTGCTGTACTTGCATGCTAGCTTTCAATGACTGATGTACCATGACACCCAGGTCTTGTTGCACCTCCCCTTTTCCTAATCTGTCACCATTCAGGTAATATTCTGTCTTCCTGTTTTTGCCACCAAAGTGGATAACCTCACATTTATCTACATTATACTGCATCTGCCATGCATTTGCCCACTCACATAACCTGTCCAAATCACCCTGCAGCCTGTTATCATCCTCCTCACAGCTCACATTGCCACCCAGCTTAGTGTCATCTGCAAACTTGGAGATATTACATTCAATTCCTTCATCTAAATCATTAATGTATATTGTAAATAGCTGGAGTCCCAGCACTGAACCTTGCGGTACCCCACTAGTCACTGCCTGCCATTCTGAAAAGGACCCGTTTATTCCTACTCTTTGCTTCCTGTCTGCCAACCAGTTCTCTATCCACATCAATACATTACCTCCAATACCATGTGCTTTAATTTTGCACACTAATCTCTTGTGTGGGACCTTGTCAAAAGCCTTTTGAAAGTCCAAATACACCACATCCACTGGTTCTCCCTTGTCCACTCTACTAGTTACATCCTCAAAAAATTCTAGAAGATTTGTCAAGCATGATTTCCCTTTCATAAATCCATGCTGACTTGGACCGATCCTCTCACTGCTTTCCAAATGCGCTGCTATTACATCTTTAATAATTGATTCCAACATTTTCCCCACTACCGGTCTATAATTCCCTGTTTTCTCTCTCCCTCCTTTTTTTAAAAAATGGGGTTACATTAGCTACCCTCCAGTCCATAGGAACTGATCCAGAGTCTATAGAATGTTGGAAAATGACCACCAATGCATCCACTTTTTCTAGGGCCACTTCCTTAAGTACTCTGGGATGCAGACTATCAGGCCCTGGTGATTTATTGGCCTTCTGTCCCATCAATTTCCCTAACACAATTTCCTGACTAATAAGGATTTCCTTCAGTTCCTCCTTCTCGCTAGACCCTCGGTCCCCTAGTATTTCCGGAAGGTTATTTGTGTCTTCCTTAGTGAAGACAGAACCAAAGTATTTGTTCAATTTGTCTGCCATTTACTTGTTCGCATTATGAATTCACCTGATTCTGACTGCAAGGGACCTACATTAGTCTTCACTAATCTTTTTCTCTTCACATATCTAAAGAAGCTTTTGCAGTCAGTTTTTATGTTCCCTGCAAGCTTACTCTCATACTCTATTTTCCACCTCCGAATTAAACCCTTTGTCCTCCACTGCTGAATTCTACCAGTCATCGGGTTTGCTGCTTTTTCTGGCCAATTTATATGCCTCTTCCTAGAATTTAACACTATCCCTAATTTCCTTTGTTAGCCACGGTTGAGCCACCTTCCCTGTTTTATTTTACCCCAGACAGGGATGTACAGTTATTGAAGTTCATCCATGTGATCTTTAAATGTCTGCCATTGCCTATCCGCCGTCACAGTGGTTATGTTACAGGATTAATAGTCCAGAGGCCTGAACTGATGATCCAGAGACAAGACTTCAAATCCCAACACAGCAGCTGGGGAAATTAAATTCTGTTAATTAAATAAATCTGGAATAATAAAGCTAGTATCAATATTGGTGACCATGAAACTACCGGATTGTCATAAAAGCTCATCTGGTTCAGTAATGTCCTTTAGGAAAGGAAATCTGCTGTGATTGCCTGGCCTATATGTGACTCCTGACTCACAGCAATGTGGTTGACTCTTAACTTTTCTATGCAGGTCAAGAAGATGGCTCAGCACCACCTTCTTGAGGGCAATTAGGAATGGGCAATAAATGCTGGGCTTGCCAGCGAAACACACATCCGATAAACAAATAGTTTTCTAAAAAAGTTACATGTGCTCTTGCAGCTGGCACTTATTCTCCCATTTTTCAATCATCAACTCCCTCAATTAAGGGACTGCCCAGTCATAGAAGTGCGTTCTCCTCATGGGGATCAGAGGACTTATGTTGGCCCTCCCCCCCCCACCCCATGTGACCTAACTCTCACTATTATGGGCTGTCTCTAGTATCATGAGAGCTACTTCCTTCAACCCTATTCCCATCAAACTGCTGTCTATCCAACTTCCTGTTCTTCCTCCCATGCTAGCTGACATTGTTAACGGTTCTCTTTCCTCAGGTACTGTCCCTCTCTCCCTCAATTCTGTCATCATCATCCCTCTCCTCAAAAAACTAACCCTCAACCCCTCCGTCCTTGCAATTACCGCCCCATCTCCAACCTCCCTTTCCTCTCCAAAGTCCTTGAACGTGTTGTCGCCTCCGAAATCCGTGCCCATCTTTCCGGCAATTTCATGTTTGAATCCCACCAATCCAGTTTCTGTCCCACCACAGTACCGAAACGGCTCTCATCAAAGTAACAAATGACATCCTTTGTGACTGTGACAAAGACAAACTATTCCTCCTCATCCTTCTTGACTTGTCTGCAGCCTTTGACACGGTTGACCACTCTATCCTTCTCCAACACCTTTCCACCGTATTCCAGCTGGATAGGACTGCACTCGCCTTATTCCATTGTTATCTAATTGTAGCCAGAGAATCACCTGCAATGGCTTCTCTTCCTGCCCCGCATCATTACCTCTGGTTTCCATCAAGGATCTATCCTTGGCACTCTCCTATTTCTAATCTACATGTTGCCCCTTGGCGAAATCATTCGAAAACACAGCGTCCGTTTCCACATGTACGCTGATGACACCCAGCTCTATCTTACTATCACTTCTCTCGACCCTCCACAGTCTCTAAATTGTCAGACTGCTTGTCCAACATCCAATTCTGGATGAGCAGAAATTTTCTCCAATTGAATATTGGGAAGACCAAAGCCATTGTTTTCAGTCCCCACCACAAACTCCGTTCCCTAGCCATAGACTCCATCCCTCTCCCCAACTTCTGTCTGAGACTGAACCACACTGTTCACAACCTTGGTGTCATATTTGATCCTGAAATGAGCTTTCAACCACATTTCCGTAGCATAACTAAGACCACCTATTTCCACCTCCGTAACATCGCCGTCTACACCTTTGTCTCAGCTCATCCACTGCTGAAGCCCTCATCCAGGCCTTTGTTACCTCTAGACTTGATTATTCCAATGCACTCCTGGCTGGCCTCCCACCTTCTACCCTACATAAACTAGAGGTGATGCAAAACTTGGCTGCCCGTGTTTTAACTCGTGCCAAGTCCCGCTCATCCATCACTCCTGTGCTCGCTGACCTACATTGGATCCCGGTTAAGTAACGCCTTGATTTCAAAATTCTCATTCTTGTTTTCAAATCCCTCCATGGCCTTACCCCTCCCCATCTCTGTAATCTCCTTCAGCCCCACAACTACCCCCCACCCCTCCTCCCCACCCCCGAGACATCTGCGTTCCTCTAATTCTGTCCTCCTGAGCATCCCTGATTATAATCGCTCAACCATTGGTAGCCGTGCCTTCTGTTGCCTAAGCCCTAAGCTCTGGAATTCCCTGCCCAAACCTCTCTGCCTCTCTTTCCTCTGTCAAGACACTCCTTAAAACGTACCTCTTTGACCAAGCTGTTGCGGCTCGATGTCAAATTTTTTGTCTCATAATAATTCTGTGAAGCGCCTTGGGACATTTAACTACGTTAAATATAAATATAAATACAAAAGCAAAGTACTGTGGATGCTGGAATCTGAAATGAAAACAGAAAATGGCCAGTTCTGACGAAAGGTCATCGATCAGAAACGTTAACTCTGTTTCTCTCTCCATAGATGCTGCCTGATCCGCTGAGATTTCCAGCAATTTCTGTTTTTATATACTATATAAATACAAGTTGTTGTTGTTGTTGTTGTTGTCTCCTCAAAGACAAATGCAGGCAGTGTAAACAAAAAAAATCAAGCAGAGCATGCAGGGTGAGAACAAAAGTTGACACCAAAATAGAATATAACTTTCAAGGGGGAGCATGCAGGCAAGTTTGTGTGGGAAGGTCCACAGCACTCTCGCCTCTGTGTCAGAAAGTTTGTGAGTCTCGCTCCAGAGACCTGAGCACATAATCTAGGATGACACTTCAGTCCAGTACTGAGGGAGTTGCTGCACTATCAGAAGTGCCGTCTTTTGGATGAGACACCAAACTGAGGGTGGACGTAAAAGATCTCATGGCACTATTTCAAAAAAGAGCAGGAACGTTTTCTTCAGTGTCTTGGTCAATATTTATCCCTCGATCAACATCACTAAAAAAGATTATCTGGCCATTTTCACATTGCTATTTATGGGACCTTGCTGTGCGCAAATTGACTGTTGTGTTTCCCACATTACAACAGTGATTACATTTCCAAAGCACTTCGTTGGCTGTGAAGCACTTTGGGATGTCCCGAGGTCATGAAAGGCACCATATAAATGCACAACTTTCTTTTTTTCTTTTATTTGCCTGTAGCAGATGATGTAAAGCTGGCTGCAGACACTGTAAACATTCGACCTCCATAGGATCCTTGGCAAACAGTGAAGGCAATTGGTGAGGAAATGACACGTGGTAGTACAGGGCTATCTTGAAAGTTGTGGGTGACCTCTCTTACTTTGTCCATACGCTGCACTGCACAGCTGTCTTGGGGTGGTGGAGGTGGCATTTGCTGCAAATGCCTCAACGGAGGTGCAGTCAATATTCTGGATGCTCTCTTGGCCCAGGCCCCAAACAGGCAATAATTCCTTATCATCTCTCACAGGAGTACTTCAAGCTCACCATCATTAAAATTTGCTGGACTGTAAAAAGTTTTGTGTTTAAAATCTTGGAATTGGTACTTGTATTCACAATTGGTGCATCTGTACAAATACTTTGAATCCCATGAGCTCCAAGCAAAAAAAAAGTGAGAAGTAATATGGCTTTGCTGCACATTACTGCACCAGAGAAGCCTTTGTAGCCTGACTTGAGAAAGCTTGGTTCAGTGATTAACCAGAGGCACTTCCAGGCAAGTGAGTATCTTGTTCAACACAGGTGTTATTGTTATGTATGTGAACCTCACCTATGTGTAAGACTTGTCACTAGTGGGCACACCAGTGGGAGACCTATGGGTCACCTGTGTACCCTGGAGCAAGCAGGTATAAAAGGCAGTCCACCATGCTGCTGACTCACTTTGGAGTTATATTAAAGAGACCAAGGTCACAATGGTTTGAGCTTACAACACAGCCTCGTGGAGTTATTCTAAACTTAACAACTGGCGATGAGTTACAGATCACGAACTTTCACGCGGAAATGGCTGCCATTGGTATTCTTGAGAGATTTGTTGAGGGTGATGATTGGGAAGCCTTCGTTGAGCGTCTCGACCAGTACTTCGTGGCCAATGAGCTGGACATGGCTGGCAGGGCGATTCTCCTCACCATTTGTGGGTCTTCGATATATGGCCTCCTCAAAAATCTGCTGGCACCGGACAAACCAACGGACAAGACTTACACAGAGCTGTGTACGCTGGCTCAGGAACAGCTCCAGCCAAAGGAGAGCATCTTAATGGCCAGGTATCGCTTTTACACGCACCATCGCTCTGAGGTCCAGAACGTGGCGAGCTTTGTCGCTGACCTAAGACGCATCACGGTACAGTGTGAATTTGCAGGATCTTTGAAGGAAATGTTGCGGGACTTTTTCGTGCTTGGAATCGGCTAAGAGGTCATTCTTTGCAAACTGCTGTCTGCCGAATCCTTAGATCTGAGCAAGGCCATCACGATAGCCCAGGCTTTCATATCCACGAGCGACAACACGAAACAGATATCTTCACAGCATCGTAGCAAGTACTGTGCATAAAATAATGCCTTCAGCAGGCAGAACTGTACATGGTAGGGCCCACACGACTGCAGAGGCCAGGCCTAGGGTGACTCAGAGGCCACTGTGTAGTGCATTAGCATCATGCTGGCGCTGCGGGAGCAGTCATAGAACACATCAATGTCGATTCAAGCACTATGTGTGCAAGGGCTGTGGAACAATGGGGCACCTCCAGAGAATGTGCAAGCGACCTCTGACTCACCACGTGGCAGAGTCAGCAGAGGACGACCGATCCAGTGCGGATCACACTGAACGAGCAGGGGAGGCAACTCAATCTGAGGATGAAGAGGAAGTGTATGGGGTACACACCTTCACCATCAAAAGTCCTCCAATAATGTTAAAAGTTAAACTTAACAGCATTCCAGTCTCCATGAAATTGGACATGAGGGCGAGTCAATCAATTATGAGCCAGAAAGCTTTTAAGAAATTGTGGGGCAACAGAGGCCAAAACTGAGCCCGATTCACACAATGCTGCGCCCTTACACCAAAGAACTCATACCTGTTATCGGCAGTGCGGCAGTGAAAGTATCGTACGACGGAATGGTGCATGATTTACCACTATGGATTGTACCAGGCGATGGCCCAACGCTGTTCGGCAGAAGCTGGTTAGGCAAGATCCTATGGAACTGGGACGACATCAAAGCACTGTCTTCGGTAGATGACGTCCCGTGCGCCCAGGTACTAAACAAATTCCCGGTGTTATTCAAGTCAGGCATCAGCAAATTCACAGGCACCAAGGTGCAGATCCATCTTGTTCCAGGGGTACGGCCCGTTCATCATAAGGCCCGAGCAATCCCATATATGATGCGAGAGAAAGTCGAGATCGAGCTGAACAGACTTCAACGAGAAGGAATCATATCGCCAGTCAAGTTCAACGAGTGGGCCAGTCCAATCATGCTGGTGCTAAAGAGCGATGGGACGGTCAGAATCTGCAGGGACTACAAGGTGATGATCAACCGAGTCTCGTTGCAGGACTAGTGCCCACTACCCAAAGCGGAGGACTTATTCGCATCGCTAGCAGGGGGAAAGTCATTCACCAAGCTAGACCTAACCTCCGCTTACATGACATAGGAGCTGGTTGAACCATCAAAGAAGTTGACATGCATCAACACACACAAAGGATTGTTCGTGTACCACAGATGCCCCTTTGGGATTCGCTCGGCTGCGGCCATCTTCTAGAGGAACATGGAGAGTCTATTGAAATCAGTTTCATGCACCGTGATGTTCCAAGACGATATCTTGATCACTGGTTGCAACATCACCGCACACTTGTACAACCTGGAAGAGGTTCTAAAGTGACTGGACAGAGTGGGACTCAGGCTGAAACGCTCCAAATGTGTTTTCCTGGTGCCAGAGGTCGAATTTCTGGGGAGAAAGATTGCGGCAGACGGCATCAGACCCATGGGCTCCAAGACGGAGGCCATCAACAATGCACCCAGACCACAGAATATGACGGAACTGCGCTCGTTCCTGGGACTCCTCAACTATTTTGATAACTTTCAACCGGGGTTGAGCACTTTGCTGGACCCTTGCATTTGTTGCTACACAAGGATGACGACTGGGTTTGGGGTAAATCTCAAGAGACAGCCTTTAATAAGGCCAGAAACCTGCTATGCTCTAACAAGTTACTTGTATTGTATGACTCGTGTAAATGTTTAGTACTAGCTTGAGATGCATCTTTGTACGGGGTCGGTTGTGTGTTACAGCAAGCCAATGTGTCAGGCAAACTGCAACCGGTTGCATATGTGTCCAGAAGTTTATCCAAGGCTGAAAGAGCCTACAGTATGGTTGAGAAAGAAGCGTTGGCATGTGTATACGGGGTTAAGAAAATGCACCAATATCTATTTGTCTCCGGTTCGAGCTCGAAACCAACCACAAACTGCTTACTTCACTGCTCTCAGAAAGCAAAGGTATCAACACCAATGCTTCGTCCCGCATCCAAAGATGGGCATTAACATTGTCCGCATATGACTATTTAATCCACCACAGACCAGGCACAGAGAACTGCGCTGAAGCCCACAGTCGGCTGCCCACCACAGGGGTGGAATTGGCGCAACCTGCAGACTTGCTTCTGGTAATGGATGCTTTTGAGAGTGAGGGGTCACCCGTCACAGCTCGCCAGATCAGGACCTGGACTAGCCAAGACCCGGTGCTATCACTAGTAAAAAGCTGTGTCCTCAATGGGAACTAGTCAGCGGTTCCCGGGGAAATGCAAGATGAAATTAAGTTGTTTCACCGATGTAAGGACGAATTGTCCATCCAATCAGATTGTCTCCTATGGGGGAATCAAGTGGTTTTGCCAAAAAAAGGCAGGGAAACGTTTATACGTGACCTACACAGTACCCACCCAGGCATAGTCATGATGAAGGCTATCGCCAGGTCGCACGTTTGGTGGCCCGGCATTGACTCGCAATTGGAGTCATGCGTACACCAATGTAACACTTGATCACAGTTGGGCAACGCACCCAGGGAGGTCCCCTGAGCCTGTGGTCATGGCCTTCCAAGCCGTGGTCCAGGGTCCACGTAGATTTTGCTGGCCCTTTTCTAGGGAAGATGTTTCTAGTAGCAGTGGATGCTTATTCTAAATGGATTGAATGTATAATAATGTCATCATGTACGTCCACTGCCACCATTGAAAGCCTCAGAGCCATGTTCGCCACCCATGGTTTGCCCGAAGTCCTTGTCAGCGACAATGGACCATGTTTCTCCAGCTCGGAATTCAATGAGTTCATGACCCACAATGGCATTAAGCATGTCAGGTCTGCCCCATTTAAGTCCGCATCCAATGGCCAAGCGAAATGGGCAGTCCAAACCATCAAGCAGAGCTTGAAACGCGTAAAGGAGTGTTCCTTGCAGACCCAGTTATCTCAGGTCCTGCTCAACTACCGGACACGCCCCCACTCGCTCACCGGGGTTCCCCCTGCAGAATTGTTAATGAAGAGAGCACTCAAAACCAGGCTCTCCTTAGTCCACCCAGATCTCAATGAGCACGCAGGAACCCGGCGGCACCTACATAACGTGTACCACGATCGCGCGGCGGTATCGCATGACATTGAGGTTAATGATCCGGTGTTTGTTCTAAGTTACGGTCACGGTCCCAAGTGGATTGCCAGCACTGTCTTAGCCAAGGAGGGGAATAGAGTGTTTGTTGTGAAATTGTTGAATGGGAAAACATGCAGAAAGCACTTAGATCAGACCAAACTGCGATTCACGGACAACCAAGAACAGTTTGAAGAAGACCCTACCATCTATGATCCACCAACGCACAACCAGCCAGCAATTGACCTCGCTGTCAACCACGAGGATGAACCCACCATGCCCGACAGTCCGATCAGACCAGCCGTGCGGCAGTGCAGCAATGATCCGACCAACTCACCCATGCCAGGACTTCAACTCAGGCGATCGACCAGGAAACGCAGAGCCCCGGATCGCCTCAACCTGTAAATAACTTGTACTTAAAACTTTGGGGGGAAGTGATGTTATGTATGTGAACTTCACCTATGTGTAAGACTTGCCACTAGGGGGCACACCAGTGGGAGACCTATGGGTCATCTGTGTTTCCTGGAGCAAGCAGGTATAAAAGGCAGTCCACCATGCTGCTGACTCACTTTGGAATTATATTAAAGAGACCAAGGTCACATTGGTTTGAGCTTACAACACAGCCTTGTGGTGTTATTCCGAACTTAACAGTTATAATCTTAAATTTTCAGTACAACTTAATATCTACTGATTAGAGTCCAAATCTCAAGGGGGAGAAATTTGGTTGCGCCTCATTTGGGGCGGTAACCCAGGTGGAGCGGTAATTTTAGCGCCTTGAAAAAGTTTGTGCCCTCTGCCCAGAAATTCATCAGAATCGATCGAAAAGCTGACAGGGCGCTTAACTCAACTGGCAAATAAAATCAGTTTGAAAGAATTAAGGGCTAAAAATTGCTGGCATGTGTGGACTGGCGCAGGATGAAGGCATCATGACTGGTGCCAAGATTCCAGGCATTCACATCATGATGTGCTGGGTGAAGTCACACAGCAACTGCATGTTAAGTGAGTGGTACCATTTGCGGTAACGGAACATCCATTGAGATTCGGCGCCCACAAAGCCATGTGTGTTCAGTCGATGGCGCCCGGCACCATGGGTAAGCCTGATATCCTGGAAAAGCCACTTGCACATTCCTCCTACTTCTCTCTGTTTAGAGAGAAGACAATGAAGTCCCCTCTCCTAGAGTACAGAGCCTCTGTGACCTCCCAGATACAGCAATGGATGGCAACCTGCAAGATGATTGCTATGTTGCCTGTTCCAGCCTGGAATGATTGCTGGCAAAAAAAATCAGGGCCACGATCGCTTTGCGGGCCACTTGCAGAGCCGCTGTTGCCCTGCTCTGAGGCTCCAGGTCTCATTCCAAGAGGTGACAGGGTGCTGTGATCAACTCCTTGGTGAAGTGGAGCCACCAAACACACTGCTCCCGGCTTCGGTGCAGGTAGAAGTGTTCCCTGAAGAGCCTATATGCGTAAGGCCTCCTGCTGAGAGCCCTATTCCTTCTCCCTCTGAAAGCAGCTTGACTTCTTTGCAACCTCTGCTCCTGCTGCCTCTGTTCCATCTCCTCATCATGTTGCAGTGCGAGGGGGATTGCAACTTCAGCCCCTATGATTGGGAGCAAGTGGTGTATTCAGAGACCTCCTGTTTCAGCCAACGCCTTCTCAATGTCCAGCAGCACTCCCTGCACACTTTAACATCTTTTAAAATCTTTTACTGTAACCTAGTACCCATACAAACTCTGCAAGAGTCAGTACGGTAGCAATAATGAGCTTATTTGTGGGATGTATGCCTTTAAGTAGCGCTGGCGGAGGGTTCCCGCTTGCAGCTGAACACACATTCAGCTGTGCGCGTTTAGGAGACGGCATTGAATGGAGCAGCAAGGTGGAAAATGGCAGGTCGTGCGGCTAACCAGCGTTACATGCTGACTGACGTCACGATCTGCCTACGCTGCATACTTTCAGCACACGCATGTCCCGCCTGCCCTATTGCCCTCATCAAGATGGCAAACAGCGCAGGCTGCACCGGGAGCGAGGTGGGCGCTGTAATGTATGTATGTAAACCTCACCAATATGTAAGACTTGCCACTAGGGGGCACACCTGTGGGAGACCTAAGGGTCACCTGTGCACCCTGGGGCAAGCGGGTATCACGCTGAACGAGCAGGAGAGGCAACTCAACCTGAGAATGAAGAGGAAGTATATGGGATACACACCTTCACCACCAAAAGCCCTCCGATAATGTTAAAAGTTGAACTCAACGGCACTCCAGTCTCCATGGAATTGAACACAGGTGCGAGTCAATCAGTTATGAGCCAGAGGCATTCGAGAGGCTGTGGGGCAACAAAGCACAGTGACCCAAGCTGATCCTGATTCAGGCAAAGCTGCGCACCTACATCAAGGAACTGATACCAGTTATTGGTAGTGAGGACATAAGAGTATCCCATGAGGGAGCGGTGCATGATTTATCACTGTGGATTGTTTCAGGTGATGGGCCAACGCTGCTGGGTAGAAGGTGGATGGGGAAGTTCCGATGGAACTGGGAAGACCTCTGCGTACCTTCTCCGGCGAAAGACGTCTCCCCTGCTCAAAGGCTGAGCAAACCCCCACCTTCAGCTGAACCAGGCATCGAAATGCAGATCCATTTGCAGATCCCCAAGGCACAGGCTGCTCATCAAGACCACGAGGAGGTGACGATCAACTGAGCAGTGGTACGGGCGTGGTACCCACCACCCAAAGCCAACGACCTCTTTGCGACGATGGAAGAGGCTCCAGGTCGACCATGCAGTGTGGGACTCCGGCCGAAACGATTCAAATGCGTCTTCCCAACGCCAGAGGCTAAACCCCTGGGGAGGAAGATCGCGGCAGTCGGCATCACAGACACGGATGAGAGTGCGTCCAGACCACGGGATAAGAGTGCGTCCAGACCACGGGACAAGAGTGCGTCCAGACCACGGGACGAAAGTGCAACAACACTACGGGACGAAAGTGCATCCAGACCATGGGACGAGAGTGTGTCCAGACCATGGGATGTCGCTGCAACGGAACAGAGGAATGTGTTGCCCAGCAAGGAAGACGACTGGGTTTGGGGCAAAGGTAAAGGGGCGGCCGCTGAGAAGGCCAGGAACCCACTACGTTCCAATAGGTAGTTTGCACGATGTAACCCTTGTGAGCGTCCTTTCGCATCCAATGATGTACTATAATACTGGGTCGGGGGTACCTTACAACAAGCCAAAGTAGCGGGCGAACACCAACCAGTCGTATATGTACATAACAAAGTAGTCGTAGCAAGTGATGTGTTACCACACGGGGTTGGGCGTGTTGTGCAGCAAGCCAAAGTAGCGGTCGAGCCCCAACCGGTTGTACATGTATCCAATAAGTTAACCAAGGCAGCAGCTTGGGTTCACTGGACAAAAGAGACGTACCAAAGAGTGTCCCAATATTTGCTCAAGTCAGATAAGCTGTCCATCCCACAGATTTGGGAGAGCAGAGGCACCATTATCGATGCGTTGTTTCGAGAATGTCTAACACTGTCTGTGCACTGTAATATGATCCGCCATGGGCCAGGCACTGACAACAGTGCTAATGCCCTCAGTTGGCTACAGTTGCCCACCATCGGGGTGGAAACGGCACAGCCTGCAGACCTACTCGTGGTCATGGAAGTGCTAGAAAGCGAGGGGTCAACCGTAATGGCCCACCAGTTTAGGACCTGGACCAGCCAGGAGCCCACTTTACCGCCTGCCAACGGTGAACCACTAGATGGGATGCTTATCCGTCGCAAAGACTAAAGGCCCATCCCATCAGATTGCCCCCTATGGGGCAACCCTGCACATGTTGCAATGAAAGGCAGGGCGGCTATACAAAGTCAGTAGTCCAGGGCCTCCATACCTTGGCCCAGGATCCACGGGGACCACAAGGCCTCCTGCCATTACTGAAAGTCCCAAGACCATATCGGCCATCCTGGGCTTGCCAGACCTTAGGGTCAGCGACAATAGTCCGGAGCAAGCTGCCCAAATCACAAAGCCAAGCACCACACGTGTCACAGTAGACTCCCTACAGACCCGGCTATCCCGGGTGCTACGCAGTCACCAGAGAGAATCACTCAGAACCGAACCTTCCTTATGCTATCAGCAGAGAATGTACCATGAGCGCACAGCTCCTCCACGCGACATCAGAATGAATGATGTAGACAATGTTCAGGGCCCCAGATGGACCGCTAGCACTATATTTGCCAAAGAGGGGAATGGAGTGTGTGCGATGAAAATGGAGCGTTTGATTGTGAAACAATGTACTGGGCAAACGCAGAAAGCATTTGGACCAGACCAAACTGCAAACTACAGCTAACCAGGAACCACTGTGAAAGGACCTGGCCCCCAGCGACCCACCTATTGTGTTCCTAACACAGATGTGTTATGTAGAGGACACAAAGAGGCTGCAAAGAGATTGAGATAGGTTAAGCGAATGGGCTAAGGTTTGGCAGATGGAATACAATGTCGGAAAATGTGAGGTCATCCACCTTGGGGAAAAAGAACAGTAAAAGGGAATATTATTTGAATGGGGAGAAATTACAACATGCTGTGGTACAGAGGGACCTGGGGGTCCTTGTGCATGAATCCCAAAAAGTTAGTTTGCAGGTGCAGCAGGTAATCAGGAAGGCGAAAGGAATGTTGGCCTTCATTGCGAGAGAGATGGAGTACAAAAGCAGGGATGTCCTGCTGCAACTGTACAGGATATTTGTGAGGCCGCACCTGGAGTACTGCGTACAGTTTTGGTCACCTTACTTAAGAAAGGATATACTAGCTTTGGAGGGGATACAGAGACGATTCACAAGGCTGATTCCGGAGATGAGGGGGTTACCTTATGATGATAGATTGAGTAGACTGGGTCTTTACTCGCTGGAGTTCAGAAGGATGAGGGGTGATCTTATAGAAACATTTAAAATAATGAAAGGGATAGACAAGATAGAGGCAGAGAGGTTGTTTCCACTGATCGTGGAGACAAGAACTAGGGGGCACAGCCTCAAAATATGGGGGAGCCAATTTAAAACGGAGTTGAGAAGGAATTTCTTCTCCCAGAGGGTTGTGAATCTGTGGAATTCTCTGCCCAAGGAAGCAGTTGAGGCTAGCTCATTGAATGTATTCAAATCACAGATAGATAGATTTTTAACCAATAAGGGAATTAAGGATTATGGGGAGCGGGCGGGTAAGTGGAGCTGAGTCCACGGCCAGATCAGCCATGATCTTGTTGAATGGCGGAGCAGGATCGAGGGGCTAGATGGCCTACTCCTGTTCCTAATTTTTATGTTCTTATTATGAGGTTGCACACAGGGAGGTTAAAGTAACAGTGACCTCAGTCTTTAATAAGACACTCCAGAGTGAGGAACAGGCCTTAGGGGCCGACTTATATACAGTGCTCCCAAGGGATGCTGGGATCCCTTGGGACTTCAGGGGATGAGCTCCCTGGTGGAGGAACATGGGAGTGCATGCTTTATAGATACACAACATCACTCCCCCGCCAAAGTCAAAGTGAGAACTATTTATAAGGTGAGGCGGTCGGGAGCTTTTCTTTCCCTGGTGGACCACCTCGGTACAAATATCTGTTCTGGTGTGTTGGCTGTGCCCTCGCTGGGCTGGCATGTTGTTGGCCCTGCAGGGCTGCTAGGTGAGCTGGGTGAGTTGGCCTTGCTGGGTTGTTGGGCGTGATGGGTTCGATTTCCTGGTCCGGCATGGTGTCGTTGATCATTTGGGTGTGTGTTGTGGGCTCAAAAAAGGTGGTGTCTGCTGTGTGTTGTTCAGGGCAGTCTGTGAACCATAGCCTCGTTTGGTCCAGGTGCTTTCTGCAAATTTGTCCATTGTCTAGTTTGACGACAAACACCCTATTCCCTTCTTTAGCTATCACCGTGTCCGCGATCCACTTGGGACCATGTCCATAGTTTAGCACATATACAGAGTCATTCAGATCAATTTCCCATGACACAGTGGCGCGATCATCGTTTACATTTTGTTGCTGCCACCTGCTCTCTACCTGATCATGCAGGTTGAGGTGAACCAGCGAGAGTCTGGTTTTAAGTGTCCTTTTTATGAGTAGCTCAGCCGGGGGCACCCCTATGAGTGAGTGGGATCTCGTGCAGTAGCTGAGCAGTACTCGGGACAGGCGGGTTTGGAGTGAGCCTTCTGTGACTCGTTAAAGGCTCTGTTTGATGGTTTGTACTGCCCGCTCTGCCTGCCCATTGGAGGCTGGTTTAAACGGGGCCGAGGCGACATGTTTAATCCCATTGCGTGTCATGAATTCTTTAAATTCGGCACTGGTGAAACATGGCCCGTTGTCACTGACAGGCCGTGGGTGGCAAACATGGCCCTCAGGCTTTCAATGGTGGCGGTGGCGGTGCTTCCCTGCATTGTTTCACATTCAATCCATTTTGAAAAAGCATCCACTACCACCAGGAACATTTTTCCGAGAAACGGGTCCGCATAGTCGACGTGAATCCTTGACCATGGTCTGGAGGGCCAGGACCACAAACTTAGTGGTGCCTCTCTGGGCGCGTTGCTCAACTGAGCACATACGCTGCATTGCCGTACACAGAACTCTAAGTCAGAGTCGATACCGGGCCACCACACGTGGGATCTGGCTATCACTTTCATCATTACTATACCCGGGTGTGTGCTGTGGAGATCCGAGATGAACGTCTCCCTGCCCTTTTTGGGTAGCACTACACGGTTACCCCACAACAGGCAGTCTGCCTGAATGGAAAGCTCGTCATTTTGCCGCTGGAACGGCTTGATTGGCTCTTGCATTTCAATGAGGATGCTGGCCCAGCTCCCATGCAGTACACAATTTTTTACTAGGGACAGCAGAGGCTCTTGGCTGGTCCAAGTCCTAATCCGGCAGGCTGTGACAGGTGATTTATCATTTTCAAACGCTTCCATGACCATCAACAAGTCTTCGGGCTGCGCCACCATCAACAAGTTTGCAGGCTGCGCCATTTCCACCCCCGTGGTGGGCAATGTTAGCCGACTGAGAGCATCCGCATAGTTCTCGGTGCCTGGCCTGTGGCGGATGATATAGTTGTACGCTGATAGCGCGAGTGCCCACCTTTGTATGCGGGCTGAGGCATTAGTGTTTATTTCCTTGTTTTCAGCGAACAGGTGTGTGAGGGGCTTGTGATCGGTTTCCAGCTCAAATTTGAGATCAAACAGGTACTGATGCATTTTCTTTACCCCAAACACACACGCTAATGTCTCTTTCTCAATCATGCTGTAGGCCCTCTCGGCCTTATAGACAAGCTCCTGGAAGCATAGGCGACAGGTTGTAACTTCCCCACAATGTTAGCTTGTTGTAATACACACCCGACACTGTACGACAACGCTTCACATGCTAGCACAAGTCTTTTACACGGGTTATACAATACAAGCAGCTTGTTGGAGCATAAAATGTTTCTGGCTTTCTCAAAACTTGCTTTTTTTCCCCATAGCCAGTTCTCAACTTTGCGCAATAACACATGTAGGGGCTCTAAAAGGGTGCTTAACCCCGGTAGGAAGTTACCAAAATAGTTGAGGAGTCCCAGGAACGACCGTAGTTCCGTGACATTCTGTGGCCTGCGCGCGTTCCTGATAGCCTCTGTCTTGGCATCTGTGGGCCGAATGCCGTCCGCCGTGATCTTTCTCCCCAAAAACTCCACTTCTGTTGCCATGAAGACGCATTTCGACCTCTTCAGCCACAATCCTACACGATCCAGTCGCTGGAGGTCCTCCTTCAGGTTTTGAAGATGCTCGACGGTGTCCCGACCTGTGACCAATATGTCGTCCTGAAAGACCAGTGTGTGTGGTACTGACTTGAGTTGGCTCTCCATGTTTCTCTGGAAGATCGCTGCAGCCGACCGAATTCCAAATGGGCGTCTGTTGTAGATGAACAGTTCCTTGTGCGTGTTGAGGCCCTTCGAAGACTCCTCCAGCTCCTGCGTCATGAAGTCAGGTCGAGCTTGGTGAACGTCTTGCCTCCTGCCAGCGTCGCAAATAGGTCGTCTGCCTTAGGTAGCGGGTATTGGTCCTGCAGCGAGAAACGATTAATAGTTACTTTATAATCGCCGCAAATCTTGAACGTGCCATCACTTTTGAGTACTGGAACCATCGGGCTGGCCCACTCGCTGAATTCCACTGGGAAGATGATGCCCTCGTGTTGCAGCCTGTCCAGCTCGATTTCCACTCTCTCCCTCATCATGTGAGGTACCGTTCGCGTCTTGTGGTTAATGGGTCATGCCTCTGGGACCAAAAGGATCCGCACTTTCGCCCCGGAAAAGTTTCCAATGCCTGGCTCAAAAAGGAAAGGAACTTTGTTAAAAACCTGGGTACATGAGGCCTCATCAACATGTGATAGTGCTCGGATGTCATCCCAGTTCCGGCGGATTTTGCCCAGCCAGCTCCTTTCAAGCAGTGTGGGGCCATCGGGACAATCCAGAGTGGCAGTTCATGCACCATGCCCTCGTAGGTGACCTTGACCATGGCGCTGCCCAGGACAGTGATGAGCTCTTTGGTGTACGTTCTCAGTTTCGTGTGGATGGGGCTCAGGGCTGGTCTGAATGCCTTGTTGCACCATCTTTTTACTCATGATGGATTGGCTAGCACCAGTGTCCAGTTCCATGGCTACGGGTAAGCCATTCAATTTTACGTTTAGCATTATAGGTGGACATTTCGTCGAAAATGTGTGCACCCCGTGTACTTCAGCATCTGCCTCCTCTCTCTGAGGCTCGAAATTACTTTGATCCACCATGGACCAATCTTCCTCTGCCACATGGTGGTTAGCAGGTTTTGCTTGGAGGTGTCCCATTGTTCCACAGCTCTTGCAAACATACCCTTTGAAGCGGCATGAATAGGCTGAATGGAAGCCTCCACAATGCCAACAAGGTGTGAATTGCCTTGCATTCATCCTTTGTTGGGGACTCTGAGTCATCTGGTTCACCTGAGGCCTGCTGGCAGTTGCAGACTCGTGGGTTCTGCCCTGTACATTTCTGCTCTCATACACAGTTCCAGTTAATTTATGAACATTGCTAGCACTTGTGTGCTGAGAGATTTGTTTGGTGTTATCACTGGTGGATATAAACCCCTGTGCTATCGCAATGGCCTTACTGAGAGTTGGTGTCTCTACAGTCAAAAGTTTTTGTAGGATGGTCTCGTGGCCAATGCCCAGTACAAAAAAGTCTCTGAGCATTTGCTCCAGGTAACCATCTAACTCACATTGTCCTGCAAGTCGCCTTAGCTCGGCGACGTAGCTCGCCACTTCCTGACCTTCAGATCGCTGGCACGTGTATAATCGATACCTCGCCATCAGCACACTCTCTCTCGGGTTAAGATGTTCCCGAACCAGTATACACAGCTCCTCATATGACTTATCTGTGGGTTTCACCGGAGCTAGAAGATTCTTCATGAGGCTGTAGGTCGGTGCCCCGCAGACCGTGAGGAGGACTGCTCTCCTTTTTGCAGCGCTTCCTTCTCTGTCCAGCTCATTGGCTACAAAGTACTGGTCTAGCTGTTCAACATATGCTTCCCAGTCCTCACCCTCCGAGAACTTCTCCAGGATGCCCACAGTTTGCTGCATCTTTGCGTTGGATTTGTATTCTCGTCGCCAGTTATTGTGTTCCTAACACAGATGAGGCTGCACACAGGGAGGTTAAAGTAATAGTGACCTCAGTCTTTAATAAGACACTCCAGAGTGAGGAACAGGCCTTAGCAGCCAGTTTATATACAGTGCTCCCAAGGGATGCTGGGATCCTTTGGGACTTCAGGGGATGAGCTCCCTGGTGGCGGAACATGAGAGTGCATGCTTTACAGATGCACAACACCACCAACACAATCGACCTCACCGCCAACCACGAGGATGAACCCACCACGTCAGGACTTCAACTCAGGCGATTGAACCGGGGATGCAGGGCGCCAGATCGCCTCAACTTGCAAAGAACTTGTACATAAGACTTTGCGGGGGGAGTGATGTTATGTATGTATGTAAACCTCACCAATGTGTAAGACTTGCCACCAGGGAGCACACCTATGGGAGACCTAAGGTTCAGCTGTGCACCCTGGGACAAGCAGGTATAAAAGGTGATTCACCATGCTGCTTCTCCACTCTGGAGTCTGAATAAGGAAACTAAGGTCGCAGCAATTTGAGCTGGCAATACAGTCCTACAGGCGCCATTTGTGTTTATTTATTTTTTAACAGCCATAACTACTGGCACAAAGGTGCTGAATTTCACAGCCAAATAGTGCAATGCGATTGATTTATTATATCAGATTTGTACCTTTGGGGAAAAAAAGATAAATGATTGAGATGATTGTTTTTACCCAACATAATCATCTCTGGTTGATATATGTTTGAGTAATTCAGTAATTTTAATTTAATCATACCACAGTGTGAAAAGAATGACAATGACTTTTTTTATGCTTTCGACAATTTACTGTGCCAGCTCACCCACTTCATGACCAGAATTGTCCCAGCCCTGCGAGTGCGCGTTTGGAGAGGGGCCCGCTGTCAAAATGACCCTGATTGACAGTGGGTCAGGATCCCGCTCTGAACTCACCTCCGTGTGAGTTTCTGAGTTGTCAGATCTGCATTCGGATTGCAGACTCGACAGCAAGCGGCGGGACAGGTAATTTACATTCTTAAAAAGGTACTTAAATGCTAGTTAAGAGGCTTAAAGGTTGGCACTTACAATATTACCAACCTTTTGATGGGTTTGCTGTGCCTCGGAGAACACGCCAGGTAAGTGGAGTTGGGTTCTCAGTGACTGTCTATTGTTTTGGCTAGTTGACAGCTGAAGAAGTGGTATAAAAGCTAGTAGAATCTTTCAGGTTTTGGAAGAGGCTTTTGAGTTGTATGCACTTTGGAAGTGTTTGCAGCAAACTCTCTATTCACTGTCACCTCCTTGGAGCAATCTCTCTCACCATTGACAGGGCGCTTCTCTCATCTCAACCTCACCTGCCATCTATTCCAGCAACATTGGTGCCCTTGAAAAAAATCTCACCTTGGTCCTTCGAATCTCACCACAATCAGTCCCAACACCATTAAACACACCAGCATCACCACAAACCTTCTCCGCAATCACCTGATGCTGCACAGTACACAGGGCATCAACACCCGACCACATTGCTGCCCGGGAGGTCAGTGATGGCCTCACCATGGCCACATTTACTTCACTTCATGGTGTACACCCGGACTGCCACATGATGCACCAGGTTGGCACCGCCACACACCAGCTCCATAAAGCATCCCTGCAATGTCCAACCCAATCCTTTCACACTCATCATTATTGTCTCACCATTCACTACAACTCACTATGTCACTTCCAAAGGTGTCCACAAATCTGTCCAAGAAGGCAAAGTGCTGAAAATAAAGATTTCAATGTTTGACAACACATCAACATTAATAATAAATGAACACTGGCTAAAGAACCCAAGTGCCCACCCTTGTGTATTGTTAGTTGGTATGATTGGACAAGGATGAGGGCGAGTGTGAGGGGTGGCTAGTGAGATGGGGATGTGATAATGTATATATAGAGAGAGGGATGGGTGGAGCTAGAAGATAAATTGATGTGAGTAAGGATGTACAGGAGTAGGGTAGGGAAGGCAGAGTGATGGGGATGTGATGAGTGGCACAGCAGGATGAGGTTGAGTGTGATTTTGCAGTAATGTTTTGTGACCTACTGAGATTTAAGGGAATTAAGGGTTATGGGGAGCGGGCGGGTAAGTGGAGCTGAGTCCACGGCCAGATCAGCCATGATCTTGTTGGGTGGCAGAGCAGGCTCAAGGGGCTAGATGGCCTACTCCTGTTCCTAATTCTTATGTTCTTATGTTCTTATTAATGTTGGGGAAGTCCAGAACCAGGGGTCACAGTCTAACGATAAGGGGTAAGCCATTTAGGACCGAGATGAGGAGAAACTTCTTCACCCAGAGAGTGGTGAACCTGTGGAATTCTCTACCACAGAAAGTTGTTGAGGCCAATTCACTAAATATATTCAAAAAGGAGTTAGATGTAGTCCTTACTACTCGGGGGATCAAGGGGTATGGCGAGAAAGCAGGAATGAGGTACTGAAGTTGCATGTTCAGCCATGAACTCATTGAATGGCGGTGCTGGCTCGAAGGGCCGAATGGCCTACTCCTGCACCTATTTTCTATGTTTCTATGTTTCTATGAGATCATTGAAAGGTTTGTGCTACTGCAGTCTGGTCCTCCTGATGACATCCCTGCTTGTGCCCTCCTGTGCAATGTGCAACCACACTGCGTTGGTGTCCTGGGGAGGTCCCTTCTGCCCATGGGAAGGGAAGAGGACCTCCCTGCGTGCTGTGACTCTCTCCATAAGCATCTGGAGGGAGTCATGGGAGAGCCTGGGTGCAGCCGTGCACCTCTGTGCAGTTCTTGTCAGTGTTTGCGGCACTTCAATGTGCAGAACACTGACAGAAGAACTGCCAAAAGCAATTTAGGCATGGTCCTTTTAAGGAAACCGGTTGATGATGTGTCATCAAATGACATAATTAGACCGTCTTACTCTTAATTTGCCAGGTAGCCCACAAGGTGGGCTTAATAAGCCCCATCAATGGAAGATTCGGGAGAGAGGGTGGCCCCGGCGCTGGTCACATCGATCCCGCCGTGTGTGGCAAAATCGCGGCCAATGTGTGATATACCACAGTGTAAATTTTACAAATTCACACTTGTTAAAATGAATATTAAATTGTGCAAGGTCCGCTGACTCCATATCTGATTTCCCACGATGCACTGATGGCAGGTGGAGATATATGTTAAGAGGGTGTCTTTACCTGATGAGCAATCATTTTAATTCTATAGGCAGGTTATTCCCTGATCCCTTCCTATACAATCCTTGAATCCTGATTCATTGCCAGCCAAAGGGCAGGGAGGCTATTTGCTCCATAGCTTCTATCATGCTATTGTGCTAATGAGTGCTCTCAAGGACAACTCTCCAAGTGACTCCCTTCCAACTTGCCTCCCCCATTCTCTCTGTAGTTAAGTGATTAAGTGGTTGAATTGCATTTGACTTGTGCGCACAATAAGATTAATAACAAACCTGGGAGATAATTACTTCCTTTTGCGATTTGTAGTCCAGAAACCTTTAAAGTTTTTTTACAAGTAGCAAACAGAAAAAAAGTTCCCCCACGTGATAAATCATGGTCTAAACCTGGGTCGTCTGCTCCATGGGCCAGTGTGTCAAAACCACCATGCCACATCTAACCGACTAAATGAATCTTAATCAAGAGGGAGTACTTGATTTAGTAGTCAAATACACTGGCTGAGTTGGTAATGATCCGCATAGACCACGATAGTCCCAGGTTTGATCCTTGACCCGTGCAGTTAGTTGGGGCAGCAGTGACTGAGGGTACTATTGGTCTTGATGCTAGAGGATGAGGGACAGAAAAATCATGTATAGACGTAGGGTGAGGAAAGACCACTAGTTCTGCTACAATAACCCCTTACCTGGCCAGGGGCAGAGACACTCACTTTCTGGACTCACACTTGAAGAGTTCTCGAGGTCCAATGCTTGTTGTGGAACTTCAGCCCATGCAACTGATTGGTCTGCAAGTAAGAAGAAAACATTTGGAATGTTTTTTTTTAAAAAAAACTACTCAATAAATTGAAATAAGTTATTTTAGCCAACTTATGTATTATGCATTCGGCAACTAACTTAATGTCAACAAATCTCAGAAGCTTAACCTATTCCAGAACGTCTTGGTATCTGGTGTGTAAATGAAGCCAGAAAAATGAATGGCTAATGTTTGTCACAAACAAAACTACCAGTTATTTTAGTAATTGAATTCCGTGAGCAAATAGAAATTCTGCTGCAGATCCCAAAACCACAGAATGACGGATAATAATTTTAGTTAACCTGAGCTCACGTAAATATACTGAAACTGAGCCTCGGCATCGGCTAAGGATTAGGGACTGGAATCTGACCACTGAATTACAAGATTTATGGATGTTGGAGGAGGAAAAATCTGTCTGACAGATCCCCACAGGCCTGAAACATCAGCTCGATGTGCTGAAACTTCTTGTCAAAATGTTGACACACGATACTGTGAAGTGGCGTCATAACTGATGCAGATAGAGACTTGCAGACTGGGCTCTGTGCCAGGCTCGACGTGTGACAGGTGGGAACTCCGTGCCTGAAATCAGAAAAGCAAAGCAATTCTGTGTGATCTTTCAGATTAGATTTGCGATCATAGGCTGACTATTTCTTTCACATCCTGTGCAGGAAGCTGTTCCAAACATCTCTTTTCTCTCTCTCTCGTCTCCACATGTGGATTATTTTGAATTCCTGATTAAAAATTCAAAAGCTCCTCCACAGCACGTTGAACATATTCCACCCCGTTCAAAAAATCAAAGCTGTTACTTGAAAGGAAATGTGTATCAGTGTTTCAACAACAAAAGAGTCTGTTCTGGCAGATCCAGCTGGTTGCTTATCTCGACTTGATTTAATCGGACAGAAAATAGTTGGAAAAGATGTCAAAGAATCGCATGGAAACAGGCTGCAGAATTGTAAACAGTATTACATTTAGTATAAATGTGCCTGCAGAAGAGACGCGAGGACCCAGTGGCAGTGGGGTGGGGAAGGAGGGAGGACGATATTGCGAACACGGCTTTTAAACCACACGCCAAGGGCAGTCGGACGGCTGTGCAGTGTTCCCGATGCGGTCATTTTTACTCGCCTCAAAATCGGCACGGGAGGGCCGCCTGGCCCGGGCAGGTGAGGTCCTCCTTTACGTCCAAAAGTTGCAGCCTGATGATGTTATCGCGGCCGCATGGTAATTGTATCTCGGAAAATCGGGTACCCGACACGGGGCCAACCCCGACAGCCAGGCCTGGGGGGAGGGAGGGAGGGAGGGAGGGAGGGAGAGAGAGAGAGCCGGCAAAATGGTCAGAAAAGGCCACGGGCGAAAGTACTGACTGTTAACTCTAATGAGAATTCCATGTGGGGCGGGAGGAGCAGCTGTGCTCACCTGGTCCCACAGGGAGTCAGTCCTTTGTCTCGCCAGCCCCGGCCTCGCCTCGCCATCTGCCCCTCCAAGCAATAACGTTATTCTGGGGACCGTATCTGTCGTTGACATCAATCCCGCCGGTTCTGGACTGGGAGACAGCTCTGCCAAATGTGGATGAGGCATGGGCCTCACGTTTGACTCTCCGCCAGGGATTACCGGCCGTCCCGCAACCCCCACCAGCCCCAAGTTAAAATTCAGGCTTTTTGGTAGCCATCCAGAATGATCTGTCATCCCAGCAGTTATCCATGGCCGCCGCTCGTCGCTCCTTTTATGGCCCCGACCTCCGCTTATGTTCTCTCGCAGGTCAAGGCCTCCACGCTGCCCATGGCCGGCGCTCACCGCTCCTCGCGGCGGCCATGGGCAGCGTGGAGGCCACTACAGGGTGCAGGAGAGCGATGGCTGTGAAGAGTGATGTCATCAAGACCCAGGTCGGTGATTGGAGGATGGGCAGATACAGCAGCAGCGGCGAGGTTGGGGCGAAGGAGCTGTGAGAGACTGTGGAGGGACGTGATCGGGGCCGAGGGGAGGTGCGAGTTTGGGACCAGGGACCCAGAGGCAGCACGGACCAGCCTACACTGCAATATGTGTGCACACTAGGTCCATGCAGCAGAGCTGGTCTCCAGTTGTCTTGGGTAATCCTTGCCACTGGACCAAGACCTAGCTCTGTCAAGCCCGTGTGGTGGCTGGTGTGCAACGGTCACCCCACGTTAAAAAAATGCAAGCACAGGCATCTTCCACCCTTCAGGATGTAGTTCGGGTCCTTCATCGAAACACCTGTGAACTCATCCTTTTTTTGGCGTGGAAGCAAGTCATCCTCGTTTCGAAGACCGCCTATGATGATGATACCCACAATGGTTTACTGCATCCCTCAAAACTGAGACTCCTCTGTCCTCTGAAACCATAAAAACACACAGAAAAGATACATTTTGAAATCGATAAAACGAAAAAGTACAATTGCTGGAAATCTGAAATAAAAACAGAAAATACACAGCAGGTCAATCAGCATTTGAAGGAGAAAGATAAATGAACATCCTGGATGCAACTCTTCATTAACTGTTTATTGCAATCAACGGTTTGCAGCTAAAATATTAACCGTTAAGCAGACACTATCAATCTGCAATCCATTGCCTACCTTTAGGAATAGGCCTAATTTAAAATTATGTAATCAATGGAAAATTCATGAGACGTTTTTATAACAACTACAAAAACTGCAGTATAGTTCTATTTTAATTATTTTTATAAAAGAAAGGAAGAAAAAAGACTTGCACAGTATAAGGATATAGGAGTAGGCCATTCAGCCCTTCAACTCTGTTCCGCCATTCAATGAGATTATGGCTGATCTGTGACCTAACTCTATATACCCGCCTTTGGCCCATATCCCTTAATACCTTTGGTGAACAAAAAGTTATTCATTTATTTTCAGTTATTTAAGGTCTCTTCTCTTGAGGTTACACCAACATATATTACAATTATAACAGTCTAGTGAGAATGCCCCCTGATAGGCCTCTTCAGTTTGAGGAGCACATGGGTGTTCCTGTATGCCAAACAGCTAGAAATCAACCTCCACACACAGGGAAAGTCTGACTCTACTGTCAATGTGAAACACTGATAAACAGATCAGTAATTTTTGTAAATGAAATAGCGACAGCAGAACATAATGTAGCAACAAAAGCTAGTCATTGTGCTTTGGCTTAAGGAGTTCTCCAGGAGAAGACCCTACATCGGCTGTGTCCTGCATTTGTGAGGAACAATGCTCTTAATAATTCTTTCTAAAATAAATATTTTCATTTGCAAACTTGCTGTAAGCCGTCATCCTGATAGGGATGTCGTTTTCGCGATCCAATGATGTTTGCTGCTGAAGTATATTTCTATGCTCATCCTCAGCCTCTAACACTCCCTTGCAGCTCACTGGCAAAATACAGGGGCAAAAGGACACTGGGAGCTGAGGTTGCGAAAAGCAGGGCCTCTGTTGGCACATAAGTCAAGCAGTGCGACATCAGCACACTCCTGTGCACCAGTGTGCTGGGCCCCATGTCTGTTTCCAGGATCAGCCTCATTTCTATCATGTGGCTGAACTCTAAGGGCTTGATTGCCTGACTCTCTCCCGACCCGGTCGGAACAATGTCCGGGCCGGCTGCGACCCCGCTCCTGGCTCCGTGTCAGCTCCCCCCACGACTTTCCCGATTGGGCTTGTGAAGCCCGCCCTGCGAGGTTCCCGGCCAATTAAAAGAAAATGGGTCTGATGACGTCATTTGAGAGACCATGCCCACATTCATTTTGACAGTTGTGCTGTCAGTGTTCTACAGCATTGTGGTGCTGCAAACACTGACAAGTTCTGCACAGAGGCGCGTGGCTGCACCCAGGTTCTCCCATGACTCCCTCCATATGCTTATGGAGGGAGACACAGCACATGAGGAGGTTTTCTTCTCTACCGATGGACAGAAGAGATCTCCCCAGGAGACCAACGCAGTCTGGTTGCACATTGCACAGGAGAGCACAAGCAGGGATGTCATCCAGAGGACCAGACTGCGGTAGTGCAAACCTTTCAATTATCTCAGTAGATCACAAAATGTTACTGCAAAGCCACACTCAACCTTATTCTGCTGTGCCACTCATCACATCCCCATCACTCTGCCTTCCCTATCCTACTCCGGCACATCCATACTCACACCAACTTACCTTGCAACTCCACCCATCCCTCTCTATGTGCATTATCACATCCTCACCTCACTAGCCACCCCTCATACTCACTCTCATCTTTGTCCAATCATACCAACTAACAACCCACAAGGATAGGCGCTTGGGTCTTTTAGCAAATGTTCATGTAAAGTTTATGTTAATGTGTTGTCAAACATTGAAATCTTTATTTTCAACACTTTGCTTTCTTGGACAGATCTGTATGCACCTTTGGAAGTGACTTAGTGAGTTGCAGTGAATGGTGAGACATAACGTTATCCCCCGCAATGATGATGCATATGAAAGGAATGGCTTGGGCATTATAGGGATGTTTTATGGAGCTGGTGTGGGGTGGTGCCAACCTGGCGCATCATGTGGCAGCCAGGGTGTACAGCATCAAGTGAAGTCAATGTGGCCATGGTGAGGCCATCCCTGGCCTCCTGGGCAACAATGTGCTGATGCCCTGTGTTCTGTGCAGCATCAGGTGACTGCTGGTGTGCCTGATGATGCTGGTGTTGGGGATAATCGTAGTGGGATTCTGAGGACCAAGATGACATTTTTTGAAGGGCACTGATGCTGATGGAATAGATGGCAGCTGAAGTTGAGATGACAGAAGCGATCTGTCATTGGTGAGAGAGGTTGCTCCAAGGTGGTGACACTGGTTAGAGGGTTCTCTCCAAACATTTCAAACCTGCATAAAACTGAAAAGTGTATTCCAAATCCTGAAGGCTCCAGTTTCTAAGATTGGAAATTGTACAGCTATGAAATGGTAGCTTTTATACCACTTTTGCAGCTGTCAACTTTTCACAGCAATGGAGAGTCATTGAGAGCCCAAGGCACTTACCTGACAAGGGGGCTGAAATTCAGGTCTCAGTAAGACCCGTTACTGCCCGTTTGCGGCGGAATCCCGTGGCTGCCGCTTTGTGGTCAACCTGCTGCCGGACCCAAATTCAGGTCAGGGAATTTTTCAGCCTGTCCCCAATTCCGCCCCACTGCTGCCGAGCACCGCAAGTGCATCATAAAGGTGTGCACCGCCACTATCCCTCACCGGCAGAATACACTGACCCAAACTCACCTGAAAAACAATCATTTCCCTGCTGCATGGTGCCCCCGACAGCTTTCTCTGTCGGTGCACCTTCTGCTGACTGGGAGGCCCGGCGGTGCGACGGCCCTTCAAGGGGAGGGCCCACTGTCGCAGCCGCCATTTCTTTATTTTTGACGGCCGACTTCGCGATCGGCCGGCAAAATAGTGTCCATGGTTCGGCCGGGCCGCCAACAGGCAGCCTGGCACCCCCTCCTGGGTGCCAGGTCGCTGGCCCGGCCAAAACCCTCCCTGGTGGCCCAGTGGCCGAAGATAAAAAATGCCGGATTCTCTCCCCTTTAACAGAGGGGAGAGATTGTGGTGACGCACACGCACTGTGACATCACCACCGCTCCGCTGCTGAGAGTCCTGATCCTGTTCCAACTTCCGTCCCTCAGTCTGCCTTACCGCCTCAGTTCCGCCCCCACTATGTCCGACCACTCCGGACCCACTTTAAAAAATCGTCAGTCCTAAAAATCGACGGAAAAAACTTAAAGAAAAAGATAGGTCCACCAGCTTCCTCGTAAAAAAGCTGGAAAAATGCTAAGTACCTGGTAAAATGCTTTTTAAATACCTTTAAAGAAGCTGTTAACGATTTGAATTGGCTCTCCCGCCACTTGGTGTCGGGTTTATGAACCGCAGGCAGACCCTGGTTGTGAATCTTTGGAATTCTCTACCCCGGAGGGCTGTGGATGAGTATATTTAAGACAGAGTTTGATAGATTTTTGGATATTAAGGAATCAAACGATATGGGGATAGTGCTGGAAAGTGGAGTTTTCCCTCCCCTTCCCCAATGCAATTATTGATGCCAGGCGGCCTGGCTGCTCTTATCCAGACCCAGTAACCATTTGCAGGGAACATCTCTCTCTCCTCTGGGGAGCAAGACTTTTGAACACAGCATTCAAGCTTCAGCAAAAGCAAAGCTTAATTCCACAATTTCAACGATAACTAGCAGGCCATACCACTCACTTCAAGAGTAGAAATTCACAAATAGCTGTTGTCCCTCAAAACTTACAAGAATAGTCCATTAGGACAACATACATAATAGTCCCTTCGCAAAATGGAATGGTACGCAAGGACTGAACTACAGAAGAAGTTCTGAAGGCGGACAGTGTAGTTGTTGAATACTGCAGCCAGGTTAGGCTGTTAGTCAAAACATGATTTTAAGATCACAAAAGAATAAGGGGTCGAACTTCGGTATCTCCTGTTTGGGGATGGTAACCGAGGGAGCTTCCTGTGCGGCGCTACTGGTTTGTACCTCCATTAACTCCAGCGCAATTTTGCAGGGGGCGCTAGTGCCCCCACCAGCCCCCCCCCATCCCCAACCCCGGGCGAGAAATCGTTTGCGCCCTGTTAACAGGAGGCACAAACTATGCGAATTTCTCCCCCTAAGTAACTAAAACTATCACACAACTATATTGATTAAAAGTGGAAAGTCAGTGTACCTCTTTTATAACAACAGTCTTTCATTGACTTTCTGCATCAAATAGCATTAGCATCATGATGAGTGGAGCTAGCTTATTTTGTGCTGATTAGGACAAGGTGTTTCAAGAATTTAGGAAAAGCACCTATGGAGAGCCTCATCTGCCCATGAAGCATATAGGAAATTCAAGAGCAGCATGACTTCCCATCTTATGGATAGGAAGGGTTAGATAAGTGTAAAACATCCTCTGCTTTGCCCCAACTATATCCCTTTGCCTCAGCATCAGAAACTCGCACCCTACTACCCATTTCAGATACTACCTTTCCTCATTCCTTGTCTGAGACCAGCGATTTGTGGGCAATTCGGTATAAAGTACCTGAGCCCACTAGGAACTCGGGGGGGGGGGGAAATTGGGTTTGTTTGCACCTCCCGTTAGCACCCCCGAGGGGGGTGCAACTAATGACTCTCGCTAAATTGTGTGGGAGTTTAGCGGTGGCGATAACCGGTAACGCCCCGCTCCGCTGCGTCGGCGAAGACGACGTCATCACCGTGCGCAGTGACCCGTTTTCGCCCCGAAGCAAAAATTCGGTATCGCCCCCTGAAGCTGCGCCGAGCGATGCCAGCGACACTATTAGGGGGCATGTACATGGCGGTTGGCCACTCATGGGGCACTAGTTAAAGGGGAGGTGGCGTGCGCGTGAATAAACAATCGGCCGACTTGTCGTGGCTCGTTGCCTCCTTGAACGTGGGGCCCGTGCCGCGATCTGGCAGCCCGGCACTCCATTTGAGTGCCGGGCTGATGGCACGGCACCCCGCTCCATGGTGGTCCACGTAGGGCCCTGCAAAGTCTGCAGCTTCGCCCTCCCATTTAATGAAGGGGACGGCACCCCGCTTACTTGCCTCCTGCCCGGTTAACACCCTAGAGAGGAAGTGGAGCGCGTGTTTTTGGGCTCCACATTCTCTCGGGGACGGTAACCCCAATTTCACGAGTGGGGCAGGACTTCTGCGCCTGGTGCAGGAATTCCCGTCTCGCGAATGTTACCGCCCCCTAACGGGACGCTACACAATTTCCCGGCCTCAGTTTTGAACTCAAGTCCCAGAAGTGAAAATCGGGTTTGTTAACTCATTGTGGCCAAGTTTCGGCCTGAATTGCTCTTGTTTTTTTGGAGCAACTGGTTTAGAATGGAGTATCTTAGAAATTGGAATTCTCGGCAGTTAGTTTGCTCCAGTTCTAGTCAGTTAGAACAGTTTCACTTTGGAACAGAATTTACTTTTCAAAAGGGGGCGTGTCCGGCCACTTATGCCTGTTTTCAAAGTTTAGGCAGTGAAAACTTACTCCAAACTAACTTAGAATGGAGTAAGTGAAGATTTTTGAATGCTCGAAAAAACCTTGTCTACACTTAGAAAATCAGGCGTAGGTTACAAATTAGGCGAGGTGGGGGGGGAGAGAGTGGGGGGGAAGGGAAGTCATTAAATTCTACAAGCATTCAGCATTCATACTTATACAAATAAAGATCCAATCTGAATAAAAATTTATAAGCAAAGAAAAGATTAAATAATCCATGTTCCTACCTGTGTGAAACAGCAGCAGCCTTCGAGCTGCTGTGCTTCAGGCAGGCCTTTCATGTTGGAGACAGGCAGGGATGGCGTCAGTGTCTCGACGGCAGCCCCAACAGTGGCAGCAAGCAGCCTTCAAGCTGTGGTGCTTCAGGCAGGCCTTCCTTTCGTTAGTGGTTGGCCGGCAGCCGAGGAAGCAACACGCATGCAGCCTTCGAAGGGGGTTGAGGCCATTTGGCCATGTGATAGGGACGGCATTAGTGGCTGGCCAGCAGCCGAGGAAGCAACACGCACGCAGCCTTCGAATGGGGTTGAGGCCATTTGGTTATGTGATAGGGACGGCATTAGTGGCTGGCCGGCAGCCGAAGAATCAACACGCACGCAGCTTTCGAAGGGGGTTGAGACCATTCGGCCACGCGATAGGGGCGGCGTCAGTAGCTCGACAGCAGCCGAAGATACAGCAGCAGCCTTCGAGCTGTGAGGGGACTGAGGCCATTTGGCCACGGGATAGGGGCATCGTCAGTGACTGGACGGCAGGCAAAGACACAGCAATCAAGCAGCCTTCGAGCTGTGAGGGGGACTGAGGCCATTTGGCCAGGGACAGGGAGAGGCAGCCACATAGACAGTTTTATACTTACATTTGCAGAATGGGTGCTGCATTGTCAACACCACGGATTATGCAATGGTTCGCCATCAATTCACTGCATAGGAGAGAATTGATTAGAGCTCACTGCACCAGGAACGTCGTAGCCCGTAGGTTGATGGGTAGGAGACTTTACCCACGTCGACAATATCGAGCCAGGCGCTCGTACCTGGACATGAGCGAGGCTGATTGTGTGAAAAGGCTGCGTTTTCGCAGAGAAGTTGTCGCTGAGATCTGTGATATGCTGAGAGCAGATTTGCAGCCCAGAAGCAGAACGCCAACTGCCCTGTCTGTTGCAGTGAAGGTAACAGCTGCACTTTCTTTCTATGCCTCGGGGTCGTTTCAGGCTACAACTGGAGATGTGTGTGCCATCTCTCAACGTGCAATACATGCCTGCATTTACCAGGTCACGGCTGCACTGTATGCGCGAAGGAATGACTTCATCAATTTCCCAATGACCGCACAAGCGATCCATGAGAGGGCTGTGGGCTTCTTCAGGACTGCCGGCTTCCCAAAGGTACAGGGCTGCATTGATTGTACCCACATAGCCTTGCGAGCACCTGTGGAGGATTCTGAGCAGTACCGAAATAGGAAAGGTTTCCACTCTATCAATGTACAGCTTGTGTGTGACGACAAGCAGCGCATCATGTCAGTCGATGCGAGATACCCTGGCAGCACCCACGATGCGTTCATCCTACGCGACAGCGTTCTATCTGACATGTTTGAGCAGCAGCCAGAAGGGCAGAGCTGGCTACTGGGAGACAAAGGGTACGGCCTGACCACCTGGCTCATGACGCCCCTACGTGTGACACGGACGGAAGCTGACCGTCAATACAACATGGCGCACATTGCGACGCGCAGCATCATTGAGAGGACCATTGGCATATTGAAACAGCGATTCCGATGCCTGGACCATTCTGGAGGACAGTTGCTATACTCTCCTCAGATTGTCGGTCACTTCACTGTTGTGTGCTGCATGCTTCATAACTTAGCCATCATGAGGCAGCAGGAGCTGGTAGTGGAACCAGAAGACCTACGTGAGGGTCCAGTGCATGATAATATTACGGAACAGCAGGATGTGGATGATGACGACGATCAGGAAAGCATGCAAGTGCCTGATGCCGGAGCACGAGGTCGGAGGAGGGCCGTCCATCGTGCCCCTTTAATGATTGCTTGAGCCTTGCGCCAGCAGCTCATCCGTGAACGCTTCAACTACTGATGCCTGAGGGCTCTGTGACTACTGTTGCGCATGGACATGTTTATTCTTTGCAGTTGTTCCTACGTTGTGTTGTGTTAATGGAACATAAAACAGTTTTAATGAAAAAATATTCTATTGAAAAGTTAACGTCACTGTCATAAAATATTTGTTGTATCAAACTATAACTTTTAATATGACTCTTGAAGATCACTTAAAAACTTTAAGATCACTTATAAACTTGTAAAGTTACAAAAGTTACAAAACAATCGCAATGTGAAAAATCTTACACTCTTAAGATCACTTAAACTTCAAGATCACTTTTTAGATGCAAAATTAAATAAGTTACAGAATGTGAGAGCATTTACACTATAAGATCACTTAAAAACCATCAGATCACTTATAAGTTGTAAAGTTACAAAACTTACAAAAGAATTTCAATTTGAAAAACGCTACTACAGCTACATCAAGAACAAGAACAAAAGCAGCAAAGAAAGGCTGCAACCATGTCTCATCCATATCTCAGTGAATGTTCACTTCTTCCTGGGGGTGTAATTTGATTGGCCGGGCTGTGTGCCCTTATTGCAGCAGCTATCTCAACCAGGCCCTCCCTGACAGCCTGTGTCGTTGATTGCACTCCCTCCCTAAATTCCTGTGTCATTACTGCTATTTCTCCCGTCAGGACCGTCAACTCTTCACCCGCTGCACTGACGCCACCGATGAGTGGTCTCCATACCCAATGTCACAACCTGAGTCGCATCTGTTGCACGCTGCATCTCAGGAGAGGGTGTCTCCAATCTCCTTCTCCTCTGCCTGGGTCTGCCTTGTGGCACCACTACACTGGGAGGCGTGAGCACGGACGGTGGGATGCTCGGTGTTGCAAGCGGCACCACTACACAGGGAGGCGCGAGCTGGGACTGTGGGATGCTCTGTGTTCCAGACGGCTGAACTGGAGGGAGAGGCTCGGGCTGGAACGGTAGGACGCTCTGTGTTGCAGACGGCAGAACTAGAGGGAGAGGCTCGGGCTGGGATGGTGGGATGCTCGGTGTTCCAGGCGACAGCACTCGAGTGCGAGCCGTGGGCTGGGATGTTGGATGAATGGGTGTAAATTGCTCCATGATATCAGCAGCAACACTGGGACCTGCAACATCGGAATCAAAACCATGGAAGGTGGAACCAAGACCTATGCTAGGGGTTGAAACTCTGATGCCCCTTGATGGGGGCTCATAAACATTAAATTGGAAGCTCTCCCCTGCAGACATTTCAGTCATCGCTGCCATCATCCAGTCTGGATCGTCCGCAGCTGGTTGTACTGGTTCTTGTTCTGTACCCTCAGGATCCTCAGGGTTGGCAGCAGCAGCATCATCATCATCGTCATCATCATCATCATCATCATGTTCTGCAAATTACATCAGAACAGTCAAATGTTTAACAGCAAGGGAGGGGGCCAGATGGGTGGCATGAGTACTTTCACACATAGCAGGTTAGGCAGCAGGTTGAAGGTTGATTTAAAGGGCCACGATGCTTTTTCAGGACTTACCCTCTTCCTCACGTGCGGGCCCAGCTTGTGCAGTACTGATTGCTTTTCTCCATGTATGACTCATCATAGCAGCTACCCTTTGTTCCAAGGGTGTCAGTGGATGCAGATTGGGTACGCCTCCTCCTGTCCGAGTTGCCTCCCTTTTGTTGTGGGCCAATTTCTTCTGCAAAGAGTAAAATATAACTTTTTACAGAGTGTGACAGTCTGCAAGGTGGGACATACAGATAGCCAGGTTACAATTACGATTAAATTAAAAATGGGAAATATTACTTACACTAACTACTTGACCAAGGTCGTGCCATTTCATTTTACACTGGCTTCCAGATCTCATGGTATTCACCACAGCACAGTAATCTTCTGCAACTTGGTTCCACCGTTTCTTCATTTCTTTTAGTGGCACTTTTATGCGACCTCTGTTGCTGGTATCTAGCTCCTGCCATCTCTGCTCAATGACATTGACTAATATCTCCACTTCCTCATGCAAGAAATTCTTTGTTCTTGGTGGACGTTGATCCATTGCAAAGTTGAATTGGCACTCTTATTTCTCAAAACACACAGTCCTTAATTTGCATGCACCAATGAAAAGCTGAACTCACTGATTTCAGCAGGTGATTTATTCAACAGTGCTACTAAAATCACAAGCCTTTCCAGGGGTCCAAGAGACAAATCTTTACTTTTCCTCCAGTCCCTTTAAAAATGGGCGAGTGCCAATGTTTGTTTCACACTGCGCGTGCGCGCACGCTCCAATGCGCATGCGCAGGGTTGCCGGCACGACGTTGCCTCATTTGAATTAGACTCGCCCCCCACTGCTTACAGAATCGGCGTGAGTGTCTGGCTCCGCCCCCCGCTGTGATCTGCGCGTTGCGCCAAGCTGACTGAGATCTCCAAGGAGCCGGAGAATCTCGCAGTTTTTTTCCTGCGCACTTTTGGGCACGAAGAACAGGCGTCCAGCTCGGCGGCGCGGCCTAAAACTTCGGCCCATTATATGTACATACATTTTTGTAGAGCATATTCATGACGCATATCCTTTCAGTGATTTGTTTTTTAACTGATTGACACGGAAAGCAGCAATAGCTTTGAGTAAGGCTTAATAGTATACTCAGTAGGTTGTTTAACTGGAATGCTCCAACTGGTGTACAAGTTCCAGCAAACTGAAAATAACTTCCGTGCTAAATTGACCTGCAGCCACGTTTGAATTTTTGCAGAGCATATTCATGAGGTGAACATGTAACAAAGCCGGGGTCATGAACCTGATTTCAAGTGCCTCCCTACATTATTCCCTCTTTTATTTTTTGCCCTGATGTAGTTCAGAGTACAAACGCACAAAGAAAAAAATTCTTATCTGGCATTATCCTGAATCTTGTACTCGTATCACAAAGCAAACATTGTGGTCTTTTCTACATGCCAGGACAGGGGTTATGCAAGTATTTAGTTTGTTTAAACAAATTGAGCAAAGTATTAACTTTTCAACATCAAGTAGCTGTTCACCATAGATGCAAACTACAAAACTAATAGTGGAGGTATGTTACTATACTGTGTGTCACTAGCCTCCTGCAGTGCCTTGCCAGCTGAGATTATACATTTTTCATGTGCGACAGATCAGATGCCATATACTCTGCCCATCAGAGATAGAGTTGCCAAACCACCAGGATTACCCTGGAGTCTCCAGGAATTAAAGATGAATCTTCCAGATACTGCAGCGAACAACACGAGTGAAAAGCGAAGAGAGAATTAAAAAAGGTGTTTTATTCATTTTCTTTGAACACTTTCGTTTATTAGTTGTAAAAATATTGGAGATAGGGGAAAAAAAAGCTGTTTGTCCATTGGGGCGGGGCAGTTGGAGGCAGGAGGTGTTTTGATGAAACCTCCAGGAATACATCCAGAGTTGACAACCCTAATCACAGATCAGACTCTTTACTCCGACTCTCCCCCTCCTCCACATGGATAGATAAGCAACAAAAGTAAAAGTCGCTTTTGAAAGAGAGGTTGGAATATTGAAACCTACTTATGTGGCAGAAACTAAAAGTGGAATGCACACACGCATGTAGATGAGTCTTTGTTAAAGGGACAGATCAACCCGAATCCCAAGCCTCGACCAATGGAATCTGTCTTTGGCTGGAAGCCACTACGTGATTCGTCCTCTTGTAACTGTCTAGATAGAATTGAAATGCAAACATTGCTGCAAAAGTAATGCTTTGGAATGTTTAGGTATGTACAATCTTTTGATGAATCTCTACCCTGCCAGTTGTAGGTTCTCATGGAAAGGTTCTTGAGATTCCCAATGATTGAACATGAAGGATATAATTAATGACTCAAAAGACTTGTTACTGTAAACTGCCTCAGGTGTAAACCTGATCCAACTTTATTCATGCCCAAAGTAACCTGCGTGACATGGTACCCGCGCTTATATACCAGTGACCGTGCACGCGCCCGTACAGCCCGATGACCTCCGACAGTGGCGCCTGGTGTCTGGTGACACCAAGCATAAATACATAGCAACATCCCCTTTCAAGATCTTAATATCAGTCTTTTTACAAATTAAGACGGTCTGGGACTTTCCGCTCACGAGTTGATCGTCTCAGTTCAACTTCAGTTCTAGGCGAGCGTTCTGAGTCAGTTGTGACTGAAGGCTGAGTAACCGATCTGATGGAAGTGGTAATGACCACATCAGGGACTGGAGGTCCAGTTTCAATAATGACAGCAAAGTCCTCTGATGAATGAACATTGGTTGGTTGGTCACTGACTGCATCTTCCTCAAGTGGTTCCAGTTCATCCGTGTGCCGCAGTTTTATCTGATCAACATGTTTCCTGCATGTTTGCCCATTCTTGAGCACGACAATAAACACTCTGTTACCCTCCTTGACTATAACAGTACCGGCGATCCACTTTGGACCTTGACCATAGTTCAGTACATAAACCGGATCATTGACAGAGATGTCACGTGACACAGCAGCACGATCATGATACCCTTGCTGACTTTGACGTCTGTTTTCAACACGATCATTCACATCGGGATGAACAAGAGAGAGCTTGGTCTTGAGACTTCTCTTCATCAGTAGTTCAGCAGGGGAGACCCCAGTAAGCATTGGGGTCTGGTCCTGTAACTGAGCAGTATACAGGACAAGCTAGGCTGCAATGAACCCTGAGTTACACATTTCATACTCTGCTTGATCGTTTGAACAGCACGCTCTGCTTGACCATTAGAAGCAGGTTTGAATGGGGCTGACCTCACATGTTTAATACCATTGAGTTTCATGAACTTTTGAAACTCCAGACTTGTGAAGCAAGATCCGTTGTCGCTCACAACAATGTCAGGCAAACCATGAATAGCAAACATGATACGAAGGCTCTCAATAGTAGCTGTAGATGTACTGAATGACATAATAATACTCTATCCACTTTGAATATGCATCCACCACAACAAAAAACATCTTTCCCAGGAAAGGGCCCACAAAATCGATGTGGATTCTCGGCCATGGTTTAGATGGCCACGACCAAAAACTTAGTGGAGATTCCACTGGTACTTTACTTGTATTGACGTAGATAGAGAACTGGTTGGCAGACAGGAAGCAAAGAGTGGGAATAAATAGGTCCTTTTCAGAATGGCAGGCAGTGACTAGTGTGGTAACGCAGGGTTCAGTGCTGGGACCCCAGCTATTTACAATATACATTAATGATTTAGACGAAGGAGTTGAATGTAATATCTCCATGTTTGCAGATAACATTAAGCTGGGTGGCAGTGCAAGATGCGAGGAGGATGCTAGGAGGCTGCAGGGGGATTTGGACAGCTTAAGTGAATGGGCAAATGCATGGCAGATGCAATATAATGTGGTTAAGTGTGAGGTTATCCACTTTGGTTGCAAAAACAGGAAGGCAGATTATTATCTGAATGGTGACAGATTAGTAAAAGGGGAGGTGCAACGAGACCTGGGTGTCATGTTACATCAGTCATTGAAGGTAGGCATGCAAGTGCAGCAGGCAGTAAAGAAAGCAAATGGTATGCTGGCCTTCATAGCGAGGGGTTTGAGTATAGGAGCAGGGAGGTCTTACTGCAGTTGTACAGGGCCTTGGTGAGACCACACCTTGAGTATTGTGTGCAGTTTTGGTCTCCTAATCTGAGGAAGAACATTCTTGCTATAGAGGGAGTGCAGCGAAGGTTCACCAGACTGATTCCCGGGATGGCAGGACTGACATATGAAGAAAAATTGGATCGATAGGCTTATATTCACTGGAATTTAGAAGAATGAGAGGGGATCTCATAGAAACATATAAAATTCTGACGGGATTGGACAGGTTAGATGCAGGAAGAATGTTCCCAATGTTGGGGAAGTTCAGAACCAGGGGTCACAGTCTAAGGATAAGGGGTAAGCCATTTAGGACTGAGATGAGGAGAAACTTCTTCACTCAGAGAATTATGAACTTGTGGAATTCTCTACCACAGAAAGTTGTTGAGGCCAGTTCGTTAGATATATTCAAGAGGGAGTTAGATGTGGCCCTTACAGCTAAAGGGATCTTCGGGTATGGAGAGAAAGCAGGAATGGGGTACTGAAGTTGCATGATCAGTCATGATCATATTGAATGCTGGTGCAGGCTCGAAGGGCCGAATGGCCTAATCCTGCACCTACTTTCTATGTTTCTATGTTCTATGTTAGCTGCATGCAAGTATTTCACTGATGCACACATGATTCCAGATCAGAATCAATTCCAGGCCACCATACATGAGCCCTAGCAATGGTTTTCATCATGACAATACCAGGATGAGTGCTATGTAGTTCACATACAAATTTTTCTCTATCTTTCTTAGGCATAACAACACGATTACCCCACAGTAAACAATCTGACTGAATGGACAGTAAGGTTTGGTCCCATCACACATTTCCATAGGTATTGCAGACCAAGCACCACTGAGGACACAACGTTTCACAACTGATAAAATAGGGTCATGGCTGGTCCAGACCCTAACTTGTTGAGCAGTGACAGGTGTTCCTTCACTCTCAAAAGCATCCATTACTAACAGTAGATCTGCAGGTTGAGGCGTCTCCACCTCAGGTGTGGGCAACGGCAGATGACTCAGTGCATCGGCACAATTCTCAGTGCCAGGTCTATGACAAATAACATAATCACTGGCAAACAATGTCAATGCCCACCTTTGGATAGGGGACGATGCATTGGTATTAATCATTTTGTTTTCCAAAAACAATGAATTGAGTGGCTTGTGATCCGTTTCGAGTTCAAAACGAAGACCAAAAAGGTACTGATGCATCTTTTTGACCCCATGCACACAGGCCAAAGCTTTTCTACCATGTTGTAAGCTCTTTCCGCCTTTGACAAACTTCTTGAAGCATATGCAGCAGGTTATAGCTTACCCGACTCATTTGCTTGTTGGAGTACACAACCAACCCCATATGATGAAGCATCACAGGCCAATACAAGACGCTTGCATGGATCATAATGAACAAGCAACTTGTTTGAACAGAGCAGATTCTTAGCTTTCTCAAAGGCTATATCTTGAGACACATGCCAGACCCAGTTGTTGCCTTTTCTGAGAAGCACGTGCAGTGGCTCTAACAAAGTGCTCAATCTGGGTAAGAAATTACCAAAGTAGATGAGTAGCCCAAGGAATGAACGCAGCTTCATCACATTCTGAGGCCTGGGTGCATTTTTGATGGCCTTGGTTATCAAATCAGTCGGCCTGATGCCATCAGCAGCAACCTTCCTCCCCAGGAATTCAACTTCAGTGCCATGAAGACACACTTTGAACATTTCAGCCTGAGTCCCACTTTATCCAGATGATGTAGGACTTCAAGATTGTTCAGATGTTCAGTAGTGTCGCGACCTGTGACCAGAGTGTCATCTTGAAACACGACAGTTCTAGGAATGGACTTCAGTAGACTCTCCATATTCCTCTGAAATATGGCTGCAGCCGAACGAATTCCAAAAGGACACCTGTTGTAGACAAACAGTCCTTTATGGGTGTTGATGCAGGTGAATTTTTTCGAAGTGTCGACAAGCTCCTGTGTTATATAGGCCGATGTCCAATCCAGTTTAGTGAATGACTTTCCACCAGCTAGCATGGTGAACAGATCATCAACCTTCGGTAACGGGTACTGATCCTGTTTCAAAAATCGTTCGAAGATCGGTTAATCGTAAACTTGTAGACTCCACAAATACTGACAGTGTCATCACACTTTAACACAGGAACAATAGGAATGGCCTACTCGTTAAACTCGACTGGTGATATGACCCCTTCCTGTTGGAGTCTGTCAAGCTCAATTTCAATCTTCTCCCTCATCATGTAGGGAACTGACCGAGCTTTATGATAAACAGGCCTTGCATCAGAATCCAGGTGAATCTGCACCTTGGCTCCAGTAAAATTGCCAATGCCCGGTTCAAACAAAGAAGGGAACTTCTTCAACACTTGAGCACCGATGACAATGCTTTGATATCATTCCAATTCCACTTAATTTTCTCGAGTCAATTCCTGCCGAACAGCATTGGACCATTACCTGGGGCGATCCTTAATGGTAGATCATGAACCACACCTTCATATGACACCTTGACTACTGCACTGCCAATCACCGGTATGAGTTCCTTAGTATAAGTACGCAACTTGGCATTGACTGGCTTAGGTTTCACAGCCTCAGTGTCCAACAGCTTGTCGTATGTCCTTTGGCTCATTATCGACTGACTCACACCTGTGTCCAGCTCCATTGATACAGGCATGCCATTCGGCGTCACATTAACGATTATCGGCTGGCTCTTTCCCAAGAATGAATACAGACCATACACTTCCTCCTCGGGTTGTGTATCCGGGCTGCACTGGACTGGTCATCATCAGCAATGTGAGGAGCGGCAGCACGCTTGCTCAGTTGTGGGCACATTCTCTGCAGATGCCCCACTTTCGAACAGCCATTACAGGAACACTGTTTAAACCGACACTGATGAGGCCGATGATTGCCCCCACAACGCCAACAGGGTGAAATAGGATTCGTACCAGTTGGCGGACTTTGAGCAGCTACAGGTTTCACATAAGCAGTCGAGTAGGCCCTGCCATAAGCAGCTCTGCCAGACGACGACACAATCTTGTTTATAGTACTTGCCGTGGAGCTCCGACTCCTCGATGATATCGGCCTCAAATTATCATCAGTCGTCATGCATGCCTGGGCAGTCGTGATGGCCTTGCTCAAATCCAGCTTCTCTTCGGCCAATAACTTCAGAAGAATCACATCATGGTTGATGCCTATCACGAAGAAATCTCACAGCATGTCTTCCAACACGTTCCCGAACTTACACGGCTCAGCAAGATGTCGCAGGTCGGCAACGAATCCCGACACATCCTGGCCCTCAGCACGAACATGCATGTAGAAGTGATAGTGTGGGATGATGATCCCCTCTATTGGCTTAAGATGGTCACGCACCAAAGCACGCCAATCCCCTTATTCTTTATCCATTGGACGTAAAGGCGAGAGAAGATTCTTCATGAGGCTATAAAGTTTTGGACCACAAACGGTGAGGAACTGCTTCAGCCTCTCCCTCCATTTTATTGGCCACAAAATACTGATCCAGGTGTTCGATAAAATCCACCCAATCCTCACCATCCGTGAATCTCTCCAGAATTCCAATAGTGCTCATTGTACATGCGAAGGTTCTTTAAGTTACCTCGTCGCCAAATGTAATGAATGTAATGACTCAAAAGACTTGTTACTGTAAACTGCCTCAGGTGTAAACCTGATCTAACGTTATTTGCGCCCAAACTAACCCAGGTGGCATGGTACCCACGCTTATATACCAGTGACCATGCACATGCATGTACAGCCCGATGACCTCTGACAGTGGCGCCCCCTGGTGTCTGTTGACCCCCAAGCATAAATACATAAACAAAGGGCTCTGATAAAGAAAGATTGATTATTTGTCCAACCCCCTGGTGCTCTGTGGTCTCCCCGAATTACATGCCTTCTGCAGCCCAGAGGCCAGGCCTCCAGCACGACCGCCGGCTTCTTCCAGTGCTGTTCTGCATCAGTTGCTACGAGTTACACATCAACAGCTGGAGATGCCTTTCCTCTGATTGGGTGCCAACAGGATGAGAAAATCAAACTTGCACTCCCCACTAACACATTCTAGTTTTCAAGGCTAGGTGACAATGGACAATAGAAAGAAAGAAAGAACTTGCATTTATATAGCATCTTTCACAATTTCACCTTTAGGATGTCCTAAAATGTTAATGTAGGAAATGCGGAAGACAATTTCCATACAGCAAGGCCTCACAGTAATGTGATAATAACCAGATAATCTGCTCTTCTTCAAAATAGTGCCATGGGATCCTTTACATCCACCAGAGTGGGCAGACAGGGCCTCGGTTTAACGTCTCATCCGACAGATGGCTTCTCCAACTCCCTTAATATGCACTGGAGTGGCAGCCTTGATTTTTGTGCTCAATGGGGAACATTTTGTGTGCACCTACAGAATTGCTGATGTCACTGGCAACTTGAGTGAACGGTCACTGAAAATGGCCAAGCGTTACTGTTGAAAAATTAGCTCTGTGGGTTGGCGATATAGAGCGCAGCGCTAACATACTGTGCAATGCCCTCCTATGGTGTTAATCGAGGTCTCCGACCCGAAGTTCCCATCCACAGTCGACGTTGCTGCTTCTTACAGCCTCTGGGAGTGAGACAATGAAGTTCACAAGGCATGATGGGCAATTAAAGGCACTATGAATTAAAGGGGCATTCAAAACTAATAAAAATTAAAATCACTTGAAAAAATTCATTTTTCTGCCCTCACTGCCTTTATAAAAAAACACATAAATATTAAAAATCATCATCATCATAGGCAGTCCCTCAAAATGAGGATGACTTGTTTCCATGCCAAAAAAAAAGGATGAGTACAGGTGTTTCGAATGAAGAACTCAAACTACATCCTCAAGGATGGAAAATGCCTGTGTGTGGATTTATTTAACATGTTGTGGCCATTGCACAACAGCCGCCACACGAGCTTGACAGAGCTAGGTCTTGGTCCAGTGGCAAGGATTACCCAAGACAACTGGAGACCAGCTCTGCTGCACACACCTAGTGCGCACACATATCGCAGTGTGGGCTGGCCCGTGCTGCCCCTGGGCCCCTGGCCCCCTGGCCCCGAACTCATGCCTCCCCAGGGCCCCGATCACATCCCTCCACAGTCTCTCGCTGCTCCTTCGCCCCGATCTTGCCGCTCCTGCTGTATCTGCCCACGCTCCAATCACGCACTCTTCCCACACATGGAGCAGGTGAACGGTCACTCCCCATTGTGAGCATGCTGCTGTTTCTTAAGGTCCCCGGACATTATAAACCTCTTTCCACAGTCAGAACATTTAAATGGCCTCTCCCCAGTGTGAACTCGCTGGTGTGTCAGTAGGTTGATTGACTGTCTGAAACCCTTCCCACACACGGAGCAGGTGAACGGCCTCTCCCTAGTGTGTACTCGCTGATGTCCCTTCAGCTTCTCAGAGCTTTTAAAGCTCTTCCCACAGTCAGAACATTTAAACAGACTCTCATCAGTGTGAACAAGCTGGTGTCCCTTCAGCTCACTGGAGCTTTTAAAGCTCTTCCCACAGTCAGGACATTTAAACACTCCATTCATCAGATCTTGAATATCATCGGCCTTTGCACATGGAAGGTGAGAGCAGCGATCGCAGCACCGACAAACCGCACACGTGTTCAGTGTGTGGACCCGGATGTAGCCGATCGCCTGACCTGGCGAGACACTTGCACGGATCAAGGTGGGGATGGCAGGAAGGGATCCAGTTCCTTGCCTGTATTGGAAGTTCATCGGCGCAGTCACACCAACGACAGGCCGTTCACTTGGTCCATGTGTGGGAAGGGATTTGTTTATCCATCGAACTGCTGACACACCAGCGAGTTCACACTGACTAGAAACCATTTCAGTGCTCTGACTGTGGGAAGAGCTTTAAAAGTGTCAGGGAGCTGAAGCAACACCAGCTTGTTCACAATGATGAGAGACCGTTTAACTGTCCTGACTGTGGGAAGAGCTTTTAAAACTCCAGATACCTGAAGATTCATCAGCTTGCTCACACTGATGAGAGACCGTTTAAATATTAAAAATGAATCTCAAATGGCAGCCTTTAGCTCTTAAAGCTGAATTGTCTTCCACAGCTTTAAAAAAAATGGTAAAAGTGCTTCAGCACTAACACAAATGGCTCAGCAACCTCGGGAAGGAACACTCAGGATCTCGCATGCAGCACTCCAGCTTTGTGCAGGGGATCAACACTGCAAGAGAGCTCCTCTACCCACAGAGGCCAGGAGGCTCCCCACAAAGAATGATCACTGAGGCCGTCACTACTAGCAGTGTCGCCCGCACCACCTGGCTCCAGTGCCCAAAGAAGCTGCATGGCCTCAGATCACTGGTCAAGCTCAGTGAATGCATCTTCAAAAGCCATCTTCTACCAACTGCATCACTAGTCCCACACACTGTTCAATGCACAACTCCACGCCGCCCCCCCCCCACCCCAATCACTCACCTATCAACAAGGTGAGTGGGCGGGTAAGTGGAGCTGAGTCCACGGCCAGATCAGCCATGATCTTGTTGAATGGCGGAGCAGGCTCAAGGGGCTAGATGGCCTACTCCTGTTCCTAATTCTTATGTTCTTATGTAAGCTGTATTAATCACGAGGCACATCTCCCATTCCTAGCCTCACCTCACCCCCTTGGAGGAGACGGTGCAGGCTATTCTTAGCAGAAGCATGCCTGAGCCCTTGACCAGTGGCAGGGCTGAAAGGATACAAGATGCTAGTATCCTCATATGTTATCCTCCTTCTTGCATGCACCTCCCTACTTTCCCGCCGTCCTCTCACCATGACTGCACCCTTGTGCCTTGTTGCCTGACCTCTTGAGTACTTGCAGCATTTTCTGTTTTCTGAGAGGCTTTCCTTTACCATCAGAGGACTTGAAATTGTCCAACAGCATTCCCTACACACTTAGAAAAGAATTAACATTTATTGCAGCAAGCCACTACTTCAATAAAATCAAAACATCCCAGGCCAAAAGCTTAAATGCAAACTTACCTGAAAAATGTGTGTGTCCCTTAAGATGTGCTAACAGCGCCTTGTTAGTCTGTATGCATGCTGGATTTCCCTGGTGTGATTATGACCCAGTGCTGAACACAGCACTAGGGTCGATGCTGGCCGTGCTGACATTAAGACGGCGTGTAACATCACCAATCCGCCATATTTTTTTTGCAGGGCGCGCGCAAATGCTTACCTGCAGCGGACGGAGAGGACCAAATTGAAGGCCGCCGCGGGACACGTCACCAGCTGGCGAACGAGCAGCTCGCCACTCTTTCACCATTAACGGGTGGCATTAGGTCCCCGAAGTTTTAGCCCCAAGTCTCTAGAGTGAAACTTGAATCCACAACCTTCTGTTTCAGAGGCAAGAGTGCTACCCACTGAGTCACAGCTGACACAAAATCAAATCAAATAAAGTCAATGGGGATGAATTCTGTAAAAAAAAAACTTCATTGGCTCACTGCAAAAAGTTGTGCAATTTTCCAGGACAAAACAGTGTATAATTGGGAATACATTTTTGAACTTCTGCTTTCCTTGTACTTGGAAGAAAGTTTCACCGATCCAATTTTCAGCAGCCTGTGGCGATAGGCCAGTAGTCTGGATACAGGCCCAGGAAGTGGGGTGGCTCTAGTTTCCAGACTTTTTGTAATTCTGTTAGATTGTGTTTGTATATAGCCTAAATCGTCCTGGAAAGTTTCGGCTTTGTCACTTTGGTGGACGAGTGAAGGTGGGCTGTCTTGTCCGTGGAAATTGATTTGTCGAAACATCGTTACGTGGAAAATTCCTGGACCACTCCCAAATGACCTCTGCCGAAACTTAGCTCATTAACATAGCTCCGCTCCCATGCAAAATATAAGAGAATGCGAATTTCTTGTATTTACATCCATTCTAAATGGACATAAATTATTCCCCAAAAGTTTAGATGCAGCAGGATCCAAAGTCACTTTTTTCAGGTATTTTACAGTGATTTTTAAATTTCCTCTTATGGAGTGCATTTTCTATATCCTTGATAACTATTTTTCAAAGAATGTACATCAGAATCTGTTACACTAAAAAGAAAATTGTTTCTATAATTGCATTTTCTTAAACATGCTAAGGTCGGGTTTCCGCAATCTGGGCGGATCCAGTCGAAACTGCGCATGAGATCGCTGAATTTAAAACGCAGGTGTGTTACGGCAGAAACAACTTATCCTTGTGTTTACCACAATCTTTTACGCTGCTTCAAAAATCACTTCATCACAAAACTGACCATGCCCCAAGGTCGAAATAGTCGGGATGGGGAGATTGCGCCTGGAGGGGAGGGGTCATCCATTTGCACTTGTTTTTAATCGCCGCACAGGCACCAATACTGCTCAAGAGAGTGATTACAATTATCCAGTGGTCAATGCAGAGATAGTAAAATCAAATTTCACACTGTTCATATTAAAATCATACTACTCTTAATACTTGTACCTTAAAAATTAATCAGATCAATGCTCTTAAGGCAAGACACATGGCAGTAAAACATTTGCCGAGAAAGAGAGACGTATCTTTTTGATCTTCAGCCTCATTCTGAAGGTATTTTTTTCCCCGATTGGCTCTGTTCCTGGTCACTATCGATTATGTTCATTTATGCTGCGCCACTGCACTGATTCACCGGAAATTTTACTTTTCAGATCATGCAAATGAGTTTGGGGGGAAACTTGATGTGTAACTTCAAATCAGAAAAGCAGCGCAATTTTACACGCATTTGGAAAATTTCCTGATTGCGTCCAAAGCGGAAATTCAACCGTGTTTATTGCGCATAAATAAAGGTTTAATGGCTTCAAGCTTTAACTTTCATTACATCACTCAGATAAAAAAGGGACTTAAAGAAGATACGTGGCATATGTACAGTGCTATTCTCGGGCCCCGATTGATTCCACTGACTTCCGCTTGCTTTACGACAGTTTTTATGTTGATGAGATTCTCAGGAAATTTCGGCAAAAGTTTCTATTGGCAAAATCAGTGTAGAAAATGGTGTAAATCAGATTGAGGAAATTCCAGTTCATCTGATTTTTTTTAAAGAGAGTAGTAGTGTGCCAATTTCTATGTTTAAAATTAAATGTTGCATTGGATCTAGCCATATATAACCTTGTACAAATAGATTACTAAGTTAGGAGCTTCATAATATGGATCTGGGGAATAATGCCGACTATGCAAGGAGTTAATCCCATTGGCCTTTAGCCACGTGAAGAAGATCATTGAGTTCATGGTTAAATCATTCTGACTACAATTTTAGGAGATGGACTGCACTGATTAAACTTACTTATCATGTTAACAAAACACTTCATACAAATAATTACTCTTTAAAGTGCAGTGACACAGCAGCCATTCTGTGCGAGAATCAGCACACAAACAAGATCATCATCAAAGGCAGTCCCTCGAAATCGAGGAAGACTTGCTTCCACTCTAAAAGTGAATTCTCAGGTGACTGTGGAGTCCAATATGGGAGTTACAGTCTATGTCACAGGTGGGACAGACAGTGGTTGAAGAAAGGGGTGGGTGAGGTTTGCCGCACGCTCCTTCTGCTGTCTGCACTTGGTTTCTGCATGCTCTCGGCAACGAGACTCGAGGTGCTCAGCGCCCTCCCGGTTGCTCTTCAAACAACAATGAGCTGAATGACCAGTTAATCTGATTTTTTTGTGGTATTGATTGAGCGAGGGCTGCCAGCCAGCAGACTGGGAGAACCTCTTATTTGAATAGCATCACGGGATCTTTAAAGTCTGCTTGAACATCTCGGTTTGACAATCCATCCAAAGAACTGCACTCGCTTTGTATGGCACTTATATCATGGGGGTGATTCCTTGCTCCAGTGCTGCCAGTAAGGATGGATTTGCGGAAATTGTGGCTTGCAGCCCATGATTATCCATCTCCCAAAATGAACATCCTACAAGGATTGCATTCGGCCCTTATGGGCTTAAGTTCTGGGTGGGCCCCAAGCTCCCCTGACCTGTTAATGAGAGTACTGTCAACAGAAGCAAACTGCCAATGCCTGTGATATGTGACAACATAACTAACAAAGTGTAAACTGTTGCAATCAGTCCACAGGCCATTGTGCAACATGTTGCATCTTGAGTGTCCTGTAGCAAGATTTATAACCCAAGCTGTATACAGTGGTGTGTCATTCATAGGCAGTCCCTCGGAATCGAGGAAGACTTGCTTCCACTCTAAAAATGAGTCCTTAGGTGGCTGAACAGTCCCTGTCACAGGTGGGACAGATAGTCATTGAGGGAAGGGGTGGGTGGGACTGGTTTGCCGAACGCTTTTTCCGCTGCCTGCGCTTGATTTCTGCATGCACTTGGTGATGAAACTCGAGGTGCTCAGCACCCTCCCGGATGCATTTCCTCCACTTAGGGCGGTCTTTGGCCAGGGACTCCCAGGTGTCAGTGGGGATGTTGCACTTTATCAGGGAAGCTTTGAGGATGCCCTTGTAATGTTTCCTCTGCCCACCTTTGGCTCATTTGCCGTGAAGGAGTTCCGAGTAGAGCGCTTGCTTTGGGAGTCTCGGGCCCAATTTTGGCCAGTACAAATTTCTGGTGCACTCACCAAGGGTCCGCCACTTTTGTGGAGCGATTAGGGCGTCATAAATCTTCAGGTCCATTTTGACCGCTCCCCAGCCTCTCCTGATGGTGGCGCAGCGTGGCAACACGATTCGAGGGCGGAGCCAGGTCCCGGCGCTGAAAACAGTGCCGGGACATGCGCGCTTGAGTGTGCACGCATGTGCAGTAGCTCCTCGCAGCCCGACGCTGTGTGAGAGGGGCTGAAGCACACCGTCCCTATCCCGGGCCGAGTGGCCTGCGACACTTTCTGTTAAGAACACTTGGGATTGGAAAAGCATTTTTGTGTCTGTTACCTTCTTGCAAAAAATTGGGACAGCAAAATAAGCATCAGTGTTTGAACATCATAGCTTTAGGTCTGTATCCCAAATTCAATTCCCAGTCAGTGCAGAGTTAGTTTATCTAGGCCTGGCTAGAACTAGGGATGCTAAGTGTTCATAATTGTGAAGTGATTCACAGTGCCATTATTGAAGGATCGCAGACCGGTGCGAGCATTAACTTGGTGCAGAGCCAGGATGGCAAGGAGAATTCACAGGACACCGAAGAGGAGATCATTGACAGCCAAAAGTGCCCAGTGTGCGAGGTCGTCTTCCCGCTCAACCTGGAGGACTTTGTTTTGATTTCGAGCAGCACATTGTGAAGCACTTTGTTTACGAGTGTCCAGTGTGCCAAAGGACCTTTCCAGAGAACAGACAAGCTGCCTATGAAGACCATGTGCAGTCCCATTTTATGGAGGCCAACTGAGGGGCAAACAACAAACCAGTTTGAGTTCTACTTTATAAAGGTGCCGCCGAGACCAGTCTTTCCTCTCCCCCCCCCCCCCACCCCCCCGGCCGGCTGCCTTCTCCGCCACATTTCAATGAAAGGTAGGATTCAATACAATTTTTTAATTGTTGTTCAATTGTTTACCCTATTTTTATGTAGTTATTTTAACTTTTATATTGAATATTTGCTGCTTGGTGCAGGTCCTACCTGCGCCGATTTGTTAACTGCCCGCAAGGTTTTTCAGAGCTGGCCACATACGCTGACCTAAGTGGATTTGGAGTAACATTTAGCTGGCCAAAATGGCATAAATGGCCAAAACTGGCGTAAGTGTCTGGGAACGCCCCCTTTTGAAAAAAAAAACTGAACGAAAAAAAAAATCATACCTAACTGACTTACTCTGGAGCAAATATTTTGGGGAAAATGGCATTTTTTTTTTACTTACTCCAGAAAAAACAAATTACTCCAAAAAAATTGATGCCCCTCGTGTCTGGCATGCGAACAATGTGGCCTGCCCAGTGGAGCTGATCGTGTGGTCAGTGCTTCAATGCTGGGGATGTTGGCCTGGTCAAGGACGCTAACATTGGTGCTTCTTTTCCCAGGGGATTTTCAGGATCTTGCGGAGAAATCGTTGGTGGTATTTCTCCAGCGACTTGAGGTGTCTGCTGTACATGGTCCATGCCTCTGAGCCATACAGGAGGGCGGGTATTACTACAGCCCTGTAGACCATGAGCTTGGTGGCAGATTTGAGGGCCTGGTCTTCAAAGACTCTTTTCCTCTGGCGGCCGAAGGCTGCACTGGCGCACTGGAGGCAGTGTTGAATCTCGTCGTCAATGTCTGCTCTTGTTGATAAGAGGCACCCGAGGTATGAGAAATGGTCTACGTTGTCCAGGGCCGCGCCGTGGATCTTGATAACTGGGGGGCAGTGCTGTGCGGCGAGGACAGGCTGGTGAAGGACCTTTGTCTTACGGATGTTTAGCATAAGGCCCATGCTTTCGTATGCCTCAGTAAATACGTTGACTATGACTTGGAGTTCAGCAGGCGTCGTCCGCGTACTGTAGCTCGACAACAGACGTTGGGGTGGTCTTGGACCTGGCCTGGAGATGACGAAGGTTGAACAGGTTGAGCAGTTTGACAAATACATCAAGTAGGATTTGGGGCATGCTCTTCTAGAAAATCTTCGTTTAATGCAACTTGCAGAATTTTTTGGTGGAGTTTATTATATTCCTTGCTAATTTTAGTAGTAATCCTCTAAGTTACAAGCCCCTTACAGCTGCTTGTTTTCATCTGACAGAGGCTTGCAATCAGGGCCATTCATGAGTTGTCATCTTCTTGGGGGCCTCAAGATTAGTTGCAGCAAAAGGGAGGGGGGCCTGATCGCTCCTGTACACAGCAGCCTCATGGACCATTCAGTCGGTGATGCTGCACTCCAGCTAGATCTGAAGGATCTAATGGTGCTGGGTTCAGTTTTCTTCTCTACAAACAATTTTTCTCTCTGGGTGCTAATCAGCACAGCATTTGATTCATGTAGCAATATATTCACTTCTGCAATTGTCACTAAGAGTGCAAAATACAGTAATATACACCAGATGAAATGACTGAGAATTTCTGTAAAGGATGCTCCCTGACCTTGTCAGATGTACAGTATATCCTCCACCCGAACATTTTAATTTTTGACAATCCTAACATTAGAACAGTGACTACTCTTCAAAATTAATTAGTTGACTGTAAAGCACTTTGGGACGTCCCGAGGCCGCGATATGCGCTATATAAATGCAAATCTTCTTTCTTTCTTTGGCGCATCTTACAGGATAATGACTTCTAAAATGATGAGGGTGCATTTTCCTTGTCAGTTACTAGTGTAAAACTGACAGAACCTAGGCAAGTGGAAGAGGAATATCAGGCTGGGGAATAACATAGCAACAATTGACCCAGAGATAGCCAGCCATAGCTCTAAGCATGAAACCCATCCAGCACATGCATAATGTTAATCGCCTATTCGGCCTGCATGGAAAAACCCAGGCCTAGGCAGACAACGTAAACACCAAAAATAATTTGTACAATCGCAACTCGAATTCAATCGATCGACACATCCCAAACAAGTTACCGTTAACAAGCCCGCCAAAATCCAACAAAGAATTACTAAGCCCGCCAAAGCTAAGACAAAGAATCAGGTTTGATTTGGCGTGCAGATTAAGAAAGGCTCTCAAGGTATAAATGAGGCCCGGTTTTACAGCCAAAAAAGTCACTTTGCTTCTACACCAGCTTTGTATGCTTCAGACCTGGCAGACTTCAAGATCAGCACACCAGCTTTCGTTAACCAATCCGCCAACTCCTTACTACCCAAGCCATTCTAGGAAATGGTGGGTATATAGAGATGCAAGTGATATAATTATGTCACACACTGTCATTTGCCTCTTAGCAACACTCTCGTGTGATCCTGGTGTCCAGCACCTGCTATGAGTATGGGCAGAGGTTGAACTTTGAAAAGAGACTTTTCCTAAGGCAGAGTAGTCGATTGATTTGTCAAAGATGTAATTTTAAACGTTTTAATCTTCACCAGGCATTGTGCTTTAAAAAATATTTTTTTTGTTTGTACCAGCTTTGGGGGTGGTGTGTGGGTCAGGTTCGCTTCTGACCTTCTGAGCGGTTCGAATCACTCCCACTCCCTGGGTTCTAGACTTTGGATTTATTTGGGGATGTGACAAAGTGCAGCAGACAACTGGTTTTGGTGCAAGAAACCTTGATTTTATTTAGGAAAGAAAATACAATGTCAAAACTTACAATCTCTAGAATAAGGAACACTTTATTACACATACAAAAGGGGTTACAGAAGATAATACACCTCCTGCCTCCCAAGGCCTAAATCTGACAAGGTGAAACTCGAGGGCAACAGGGATAATGCTCACCAATCCTCTTATTCACAGTCAGCGGTAGTTTGCGATTTCGGGGTTCGCTGGACTCTGTAGGTTCTGCTTGCCAAACCCTGAACGTCGTGGAAGGCTTCTTACTGCATGGTCTTCAGTTGAGGGTGTCCACTGATGCGGTAGGGTGCGTATTGGATTTATGGGGTGAGTACCCACTTTCTTCTCGTAGGAGTAGGTTTTAAAGTTCTTTTAGGTAATGTTTTACCCATTGGTAGCTCAGGGATAGCTTGTAGAGTGGAAACAGCTTGCGAATCTTCGGGTTTTCGTCGAGTTGACTTCGGTTTGGAAATCGTTGGTCGCGGTGGCTCAATATTACCAATTTGGTTGCTGGTAATGTCTTGGTGGTTGTTTCATGAGCCTCTTGTTGCCGCGGCATGTTTGGTGTTCTGGTTGTTTGCGATGCTGTCTTGGTCGATGTTCTGAAGGACCAGGTTAACGAAAGCTGGTGTGCTGATCTTGAAGTCTGCCAGGTCTGAAGCATACGAAACTGATGTAGAAGCAAAGTGACTTTTTTGGCTGTAAAACCGGGCCTCAATTATACCTTGAGAGCCTTTCTTAATCTGCATGCCAAATCAAACCCAATTCTTTGTCGTAGCTTTGGCGGGCTTAGTAATTCTTTGTTGGATTTTGGCGGGCTCGTTAACGGTAACTTGTTTGGGATATGTCGATCGGTTGAATTTGAGTTGCGATTGTACAAATTATTTTTGGTATTTACGTTGTCTGCCTAGGCCTGGTTTTTTCATGCAGGCGGATAGGCGATTAACATTATGCATGTGCTGGATGGGTTTCATGCTTAGAGCTATGGCTGGCTATCTCTGGGTCAATTATTGCTATGTTAATATCTCCTGGGGAGCAGAGTTTTGGAGTTCACACAATTCCCCAGACAATTTGTTTCAGCTCAAATATCCCAGACAGCTCCAATACCCAAAACTGGCCTTTTCAGAGGTTAGTGCTCCCCTGGTTTTTGCAGTCCTTTTCCCCTGCAGACCCATGCACCTTTTAACAATCCCAAAGTTCATTTTAAGCAAGTCCAGAATGATCCTTCCTTAGGGTTTCTTCACATAGAGGGGGAATCTTTGAATTTTGAGAAAACTCGAGTTTTATACAGCCATGCCCAGACTTCCATTTGAACTTATTAATGAAGAGGCTGAGAGCTATGGTGAGCACAAAAGTAGATCATGTGACCAAAGCATGATCTGGACTCTTCTTCTTCTTAGGCAGTCCCCCCAGAGTCGAGGATGACTTGCTTCCACACTGAAATGAGTTCTAAGGTGACTGATGAGATCAATGCAGGACCTACAGTCTCTGTTACAGGTGGGGCAGATGGTGGTTGGAGGTACGGGTGAGTGGGGTGTTTGATTTGTCATACACTCCTTCTGCTGTTTGTACTTGGCTTCCGTGTGCTCCCAGGGAAGAGACTCGAAGTGTTAGGCGCCTTCTCGGATGCTTCTCCTCCACTTTGAGCGGGTTTGGGACAGGGATTCCCAAGAATCAGTGGGGATGTTACATTTTTTCAAGGAGGCTTTGAGGGTATCCTTGAAGCATTTTCTCCGCCCTCCTGGGACTCACCTGCCACGACGTAGCTCAGAGTAGAGTGCTTGTTTTGGGAGTCTAGTATCGGGCATGCGGACAATGTGGCCCATCCATCGAGGCGTGGTCAGTGCGGAGGCAGCGTTGGTGGTACTTCTCCAGTGCTTTGAGGTGCCTATTGTACGTAGTCCATGTCTCTGAAGCATATAGGAGGGCGGGTATCACTACTGTTCTGTAGACCATGAGCGTGGTGCCAGGTTTGAGATCCTGGTCATTGAACACTCTTTTCCTCAGGCGACCGAAGGCTGCACTGGCACACTGAAAGTGGTGTTGAACTTCGCCATCGATGTCTATCCTTGCTGATAGTAGGCTCCCAAGGTATGGGAAGTGGACCACTTTATCCAATGTCTCGTCATGGATCTTGATAATTGGGGAGCAGTACTTTGCGGTGGGGGCAGGTTGGTGGAGAACCTTTGTCATACTGATGTTTAATGTAAGGCCCAGACTTTCGTACGCTTCAGTGAAGGTGTCAACAACGGTTTTGAGTTTGCCCTCCGAGTGTGCACAATCGCAAACATCATCTGCATATTATAATCCAATGACAGAGGTTGGAACAACCTCGGATCTGGACTGGAGTAGATTAACTCAACTCCAGCTGGGAGCTTGTTAAAGGTGAGATGAAGCATTGCAGCGAGGAAGATTGAGAAGAGCATTGGTGCGATGACCCCAGTCTGAACTTGTATTGGGTCTGTAGTGGATCCGTTGGTAAGAATCACGACTTGCATGTCATTGTGAAGCAGGCGGAGGATGTTGACAAATTGGAGACACGATGGAACCAGGCGCTGATCCATGTTGTACTCGGATTTCCTAGTCTCCCTGCGGGTAAGCACCTAGTACTCAGCAAATAAGGATTTGAAAAGATGTCGTTACTGATCTCTGCTAGAGGGATCCAACAGAGTCAATCTTCATGAGCACATTTATAGTGTTGCGATGCACATTAACCAAAGGAATTCTTGCCGAAGTAACCAGTAATTTGATGGATTTTCAGATCCAGCCATTAAAAAAGAGGAAATACTCATATTTCAAACATGTTAAATTTGGGCAGTTGGGTCTGAGCAGCAAAGGTTACGCTTACGTGTTTCCACTGGCTATTTACTGTTTATTATTTAAAAGAATTCTTATTTAATGGTACATTAGCTCACACAATAAATGATCCTTGCTCAACCTGAATACTTTTCATAAGTGCAACTGAAGGTCATCCAAGGTCAGGTTGGGTATTCAGCACATGGTTTGTGTCTGAGATAATTACTAGCAGAGCACATTGCAGACATGGACAAAACATTATCCTAGCCTATATACAAGTACACAAACACACACCTAGTCATTTGTGCAGTTGAATGTCAATGGGATTTCTCCTCCTTGTGCACTATAACTTTAGCAGAAGATCAGTGGGAACACCAGAATAATTGTATTAGATGTTCACGCAGTTTTTGGGGCTTTTCGCCAAAGTCACGATGAACCTCTGTGGAAATTCACTCCCTTTAATTCTCTTAATTCTTTTTGCTTTTATTGCAGATAGCTCATAAAACACACGGGGAGAAATTAGCCTAGTTTGCGCCTCCTGTTAGGGCCTGCGGGGGGGCAGTAACGGGACGTTAAGGGGTTACCGACCAGATGCGACAAATTCACTGATGCACATGAACTTCCCTGGCAGTTTTGCGCTGGTACTAACACTTACTGCCTCGCTCTCTTGCGCCCTGTAGATCGCGATGTCATCCGGTGCGCAGCGCCCTGGATGTGATATTCGCTCCCGCCTCCTGCAACATCGCCGGGTGTCAACAACGGCAGTTGCAGCAGGCGTTCTCACCTCGCCTGGCCAGTGGGGGAGCGCTATTTAAAGGCAGTGGTGGTCACGTAGGGCAAAATTAATTTCTGTCTCCAGTCTGGTTCCTCCTGATTTGTTTTGATTCCGCGATTCCTCAGCCCTGCACTCTCTTAGAATGCTTGGAGTTGTTATGCATGTAGCGCAGATCCCATGGCCCGAAGTCCAGCTGGAAGAGTAGTACCATATAAGATGCTGCAGGAATAAAAAGGGACCAATAGGAGATAGAAAGGACTTTCCGCAACACCCACATTGGAACTGTATAAATAGCTTACACCCGCTGACAAGAGATGGTAGAATGTAAGGAGTGCATATCTCCGTTTAATTGAACCCTGTCTGTGTAACTTCTGTGTGGCTGAAGCAAGAATAAAAGTGTTGTAACCAGAACCAAAAGCTGACTTCTTTACTACTGAAGTGAATGGCGTACGCACAAGTTTTTTTGAAAATTCAACAAATGCTTACTCAATGTTCTTCTCAAATGAATTCAAGAGGAAAATTACTTCCAGTAATTAGACTGTGGTGTGACAATGTGATCGCCATGACTTATGAAAAATAGCTTGGGGGTGAAATTGCCAAATTTTTACAGCCTTGATTTCGCCCGGGGGAGCAGGTGCTACCACCTCCTGGGAAATTGCCCGGGAGTTTATGGAGGCAATGCCATGGCAGCGCCGCACCCCGTGGTTAGCGACCCGGGCCGCCGCGCAATCGGCAATGACATCATGGTGCGCAGCGACCCCTCATCACCCCGCACCGAACCCTTAATGCGCCATGTGGGAAATTGCCCCATGGGCCGCGAGGCTGGCACAAGCAGATGTCAACGGCAGCTTCACAGGTCGCGAAGCTGGCGGACATCCGCTCTTGGGGCTCTGCTTAAAGGGGAAGGCGCCAGTGTCCCGGGCCACCATCTATTTTTGTCGGCCGGCTCTCGGGACGATGGCGACCCTAGCATGATCCGGGCCATTATCATGCAGCCCGGCACTCTGTCTTGGATACCGGGCTACTGGCCCAGTCGCACGCTGCCCTGGTGGTCTAGTGGAGGCCATCAGAGGCCGTGCAAAGTGCGCAGCAGCCCTCCCCTTTAATCGAAAGAGAGGTCCGTTGAAACGCGTCAGCACTACGCAGAGTATCTGTGCAGCGCTGAACATTACACCCCAGTAGCGCCCTGGGACCTGCCCCAAAGAAAGTGGAGCACCAGAGATTGCACTCCGCTTCCTTCGAGGGGTGGTAAACCCATTTCAGCAGCGGGGGCGGGACCTCTGCGCCGGGTGCTAAATGTCCCGGCCCCGGAAGGTTACCACCCCCAATCGGGGTATGGGGCAATTTCGCCCCCCCTTGAGTGAGATTCCCAATTTCTGACTATTGAGCAGTTCTGAGCTGAGGCCATACATGTTAGGATTATACATTATACATTTTCTGCCACCTGGCAACAATGCAGAAGAGTTGGGATAAAAGCAGTGAACTTCACTGAGGAGGACCTTGATGTCCTCTTGCAAGAGGTGGAAGAGAGGTGACAGGGGTCCAGAAATTTTGGTGTGTCCTTTTTTGGGTGCACGGGGAAGGGTGGTGGGGTCAAACTCACACCCCTTTGTGGCGGAATGGTGAGGCTCAAAACTCCCTGCATATTGGGCCCTGGTCCTCATTTTGACAGAGCTGACGAGGCAGTTAAAAAGATGAAGGAAACTTGCGTTTAGTGGAATAATAGCGTAAATGCACCCAAATGCACTAGAACACAATGGGGGGGGGGGACATTGGCCTAGTTTGCACCTCCCGTTAGCGTCTTCGGGGGCACTACCAGCTCTGTGACCGGACACGCCGAGAGTACCAACGCCCGCAAACTTGCCTTCAAGGTTTGCAGCGGCAGTAACCTGTAACGCCACAAGCTGCTACACCCCGGAGATCGCGACATCATCCGGTGTGCAGCGCCCCGTACGCGAACTTCAGTTCTGCCCCCTGCAGCTTTGCCGGACTTCAACACCAGCAGGTGCACGAGGCATTGTAAGGTAGGCCGGCCACTTGGGTAGCAATATTTAAGGGAATCGTCAGTGGTGTAAGTGCACCATTTTTCTGGAGCCCTCTGTGCATTTTATTTTACGTATTCTTCAGCCGCGATTGATCAGCCCTGCACTCTGTTTGAGTGCTTGGTGCTGATCGTCGTGGATCACAACTGCCATCAGTGAGAAGTGAAACCGATTTAATGCAGAGCCTGTAGCAATGGCCCTTCCCTTTAAATGAGGGAAGGAGCCTCTGATCCCAGCAGTGCTGTACTGGTCATTTTGCAGCGCTGTACTTGGTAGTGCCTCACTTGCCGGCTTTAACGCTCCAAGGGAAGTGGTAGCGCTTGATTTAGAGCTCCACTTCCTTCCTGGAGCGTTAAACCGGAAGTTTGCATCGGCTTCACTTGCGTAGCGCCTGGCAATATTTTGTGCTCCCGCAAAAGTTATTGCCCAAACGGGGCACTGCGCAATTTCGAGACCAATTTTCCTCAATCTTTTCAATGCAATAAAGGTCGTAAGTGCTGAAGACAATGAAAAAGTTCAGAGCCATAAGTCTTTCTATTTTCATAATTTCTGTTAGGAGCTGTATTGTGTCTGTCCAAAGACATTTCACTAAGGACGCCTCCAACCAATGGGCAGAGAGAGGAGACTTTTATACCATCAAAGTGGCCTGGATTTATACGCAAGTCCCAGAGGTGAAAGCGCACTGTTCTAATCTAAAGTGTCACCTCCTTTATTATTTTCCTTCTGCCCAGTATGTATTACTTTTATTATGTTCCTGTGAAGCATCTTGTATGTTAAAGGTAGTATGCAAATTAAAATTGTTGTTTTGTTAGAAAGGAAGAACTTCCAATAATATAGTGGATTTCATAACCTCCAGATATCCCAAAGTGCTTCACAGCAGAGGAAATACCTTTGAAGTGTAATCACTGTTGTAATTTAGGCAAACGTTATAACTCGCCCTTCATGATCGGAGCAATATTTGTTTGAAGAGGCCGAGACCTTCTCAACCTGGAAATTTTCTTTAAGGGCAATTCTGTAAACATTCGGCTCTGACTAATTACATTGAAACAAGGTTAGAATATTTGGCTAACAGTTTGTTAAAAGCCAGAAACTGTAGTATAATTAATGATGGAACACATGGACAATCTTTCACAGTTAATGATTCAGTAAGTATAGTTTACTTCAGTTTCCATATCTTTAGTGCATGACACATCACCCCAAACGCCCTGTGCAAATATCAAAGAGGCTGCTGCGTGTTTATAAATCAGCCTAACCTTGCATGAATATGACACATCTCAAAGGATTTCCACTAATCTGATTGTTTTTCAGATTGACAGCAGGACCATCAGGTCAGCACAAACAGCCCAGTTTGTCTTAAATAATAACAGCTCCTCTCTGCTTGAATAAATGAGTCATCAAATGCCTTGCTCACATTCTCAGTCAGATGGTTCTACTTTGCTAAATTTAAACTGCTAGTTCATAATTATTTTGCAAAGTAAACTACTGCCTCTCAGATTAAATTTACCTGTTGTGTTCCCAGCCATGTACAGTGCCAGTAAAGCTAAGGTTTATAAAAGGACAGAGAGAGAGATTTACTGCACATTATTTACCAACATTAAGCCAGCACTTATGCGTGACTTTTAAAAAATTAATTTGTGGAATGTGGGCGTTGCTGGCAAGGCAAGCATTTATTGCCCATCCCTAATCGCCCTTGATAAGGTGGTGGTGAGCCACTTTCTTGAACCGCTGCAGTCCTTGTGGTAAAGGTTTTCCATTCCCATGGCACTGTTAGGTGGGGAGTTTCAGGATTTTAACCCAGCGACGATGAAGGAACGACGATATATTTCCAAGTCAGGATTGTGTGTGACTTGGAGGAGGACATGGAGGTGATGGTACCTGTATTCCCAAACGCCTACTGCCCTTGTCCTTCTAGGTGGTAGAGGTCATGGGTTTTGGAGGTGCTGTCGCAGAAGCCTTGGCGAATTGCTGCAGTGCATCGAGGGGCCGAATGGCCTACTCCTGCTCCTATTTCTTATGCATCTTGTAGATGGTACACGCTGCAGCCACAATGTGCCAGTGGTGGTGAGAGTGAATGTTTAAAGTAGTGGATGGGTGCCAATCAAGTGGGCTGCTTTGTCCTGGATGGTGTCAAACCTCGAGTGTTGTTGGAGCTGCATTCATCCAAGCAAATGGAGAGTATTTCATCACACTCCTGACTTGTGCCTTGTAGACGGTGGAAAGATTTTGGGGAGTCAGGAGGTGAGTCACTCGCCACCGAACATTCAGCCTTTGACCTGCTCTTGTAGCACATTCGATGCCAGATTCAATCACTCTGAGGGAGAATTAAGGTCAGAAAGCAACCTTTGCCTCGGCTGAGAATGTTGGATCTGGGGCTTGGCTTCTAAGAGTCCAATATTGGGAGGGCTTCAGATTATGGCATTTGAACAGTAAGGCTGCAGAACAATGCAGTTTTCACCATCCTACTTTGAAAAGGTGAAACTACTTAAAAAGATTACTGTGCAGTTTTATCTACACTGCCAGCGACGAAGGTCGCAGCCTCCTGTGGCGAAAACCAGGGCCTCCTGCGGCGACGACCTGGACCTGGCGATCGCCACCCCCCCCCCGCGGCAATCGGAACACCTCCAGCGGCGATAGATGGGCCTCTCCTCCCCGACGATAGCTGGACCTCCTGCGGCGACAGGTGACCTCCTCCTCAATGGCAACGCGCCGACTGGAGCTTTCCTGCCCCACTGTTAACCCGGCCGCTTCTCCCCCTCCAACACGTGATGAGCATCATGGCTATGACCCCCCTGAGCTCCCACTCTGAACCCTAGTGGGCCTCCCAATGCTTGGGCCATCTACCATCAAGGGCGCTACTCAACGCCGAGCCTGCGGTCAACATCTTGCCGTAGGCAACTAGACCCATATAGCAGTGCCTGGTCTCCAGTCGTCTTGGACCCCCTTGTCACTGGACCAAGACCTTACTCAGCTAAGCCTGTGTGGTAGCCGGTGTGTAACGACCACCCCACGTTAAAAGAACTCACGCACAGGTATCTTCCACTCAGTTAACATGAAGTTCAGGACCTGGAACATCAGGACCCTCATGGACAACCCCAACAGCGACAGGCCGGAACGCCGCACCGCCATAGTTGCACGGCAATTTAGACGCTTTGATATTGACATCGCCGCCCTAAGCGAGACTCGGCGGGCAGGGGAAGGCCAGCTCAAGAAACAAGGTGGAGGTTCTTCTGGAAAGGGAAATCAGAAGAAGAACGCTGCCTTCACGGAGTCGGCTTCGCCATCAAAAGCGAACTGGTCGACAGCCTCAAAGACTCCCCCTGCGGGGATAACGAACGCCTCATGACTCCTCGACTCACCCTATCCTGGAACCAGTGCGCCACAGTCATCAGTGCGTAAGCCCCAACACTCGATGCAACAGATGAGACCAAAGAAGGTTTTTATTCCAGCCTCTCAAAATCCCTGTCCTGCGTCTCCGCGGACGACAAACTGATCCTCCTCGGTGACTTCAACGCCAGGTTCGGCAAGGACACAGCCCTCTGGAGAGGCGTGATTGGCAGAGAGGGGGTAGGGAAAGCCAACTCCAGCGGTACCCTACTCCTGACAAAATGTCGAGAACATGAACTTCTCATCACCCTGATCCGCCAGAGGGACAAATACAAGGCATCGTGGCAACACCCTCGCTCCAAACACTGGCACCTGCTCGACTATGTCATCGTTCAAGCCAGGGATCGCAAGGATGTGCGCATCACCCGCGCCATGACAGGAGCTGACGACTGCTGGACGGACCACCGCCTAATCCGATTCATCATTGACATCAACATAGCCCCAAGGCGGAGGGGGCAGCAGAAGCAGTGCCGCAAAAAAGTCAATGTCGGGTCAGTTAAGGACCAGCTAAGAGAGCCCTATACAGTCAGCGCCTCACAGCTAACCCGGCGTGTCTTGATGACCCCGAGATGCAGAATGCCCACAGTGCTTGGTCTGCCCTCCAGGCCTCCATAACCAGTGCCTGCGAAGAGACGCTCGGTCACTCAACCAGGAAACGCCAGGACTGATTCGATGAGAATGATCAAGAGATCCAAGAGCTAATAGATCGCAAGCGCATTTCTGAGCCTTAAACAAAAACCCAACTCGGGAACAGCAAAGCAGCATTACAGATGGCTCAAGGTTGAGGTCCAACGAAAAACATGGGACCTAAAGAACAGGTGGTGGATGGAGAAAGCACAGGAGATGCAGCAACTGGCCGTCAGCCATGATGTGCGAGGATTCTTCATCGCAGTCAAGGCCACCTACGGTCCAAACACCCAAGGCTCCACCCCACTGCTGGCCAAGAACGGGGAAACACTCATCAAGAACACCAACGCAGTCAGGGCCCGCTGGAAGGAGCACTTCAAAGATCTCCTCAATCGAGACTCTGCCTTTGACCCGAGTGTTCTCAACTCCATCCCGCAGCATGCTACCTGCCACCACCTCAGCAAAACCCCAACACTGCCATAAGACAGCTTAAAAAAACCAAGGCTACGGGAGCGGATGGAATCCCCACTGAGGCACTGAAGTGTGGCGGAGAGGCGCTGTTGGCACAAATACATGACCTCATCTCTCTCACCTGGAGGGAGGAGAGCATGCTGGGAGATCTCAGAGATGCAGTGATCATGACCATCTTTAAAAATGGAGACAAGTCCAACTGCGGCAACTACAGAAGAATCTACCTGTTATCAGCCACTGGGAAAGTCGTCGTTAGAGTCCTCCTCAACCATCTTCTCCCTGTGGCCGAGGAGCTCCTCCCGGAGTCGCAGTGCGGATTTCGTCCCCTACAGGGCACAACGGACATGATTTTTGCAGCGTGACAGCTGCAGGAAAAATGCAGGGAACAACGGCAGCCCTTATACAAGGCCTTCTTCGACCTTACAAAGGCCTTTGACATTGTCAACCACGAGGGTCGATGGAGCGTCCTCCTCCGCTTCGGATGCCCCCAAATGTTCGTCACCATCCTCCACCTGCTCCACGACGACATGCAGGCTGTGATCCTTACCAATGGGTCCATTACAGTCCCAATCCACGTCGGGACCGGTGTTAAATATGGCAGCATCATCGTCCCAACCCTCTTCTCAATCTTCCTTGCTGCCATGCTGCACCTCACAGGCAACAAACTCCCCGCTGGAGTGGAACTAAACTACAGAACCAATGGGAACCTGTTCAACCTTCACCATCTCCAGACCAGGTCTACCCCAAGACTACCCCAACCTCGGTCGTCGAGCTACAGTACGCGGATGACGCCTGTTTCTGCGCAGATACAGAGGCTGAACTCTAGGACATAGTCGACGTATTTACTGAGGCGTACGAAAGCATGGGCCTTACGCTAAATATTCATAAGACAAAGGTCCTCCACCAGCCTGTCCTCACCCGCACAGCACTACCCCCCAGGCATCAAGGTCCACGGCGCGGCCCTGGACAACGTGGACCATTTCCCATACCTCGGGAGCCTCATCAACAAGAGCAGACATTGATGATGAGATTCAACACCACCTTCAGTGCGCCAGTGCAGCCTTCGGCCGCCTGAGGAAAAGAGTGTTTGAAGACCAGACCCTCAAAACTGCCACCAAGCTCATGGTCTACAGGGCTGTAGTAATATCCGCCCTCCTGTATGGCTCAGAGACATGGACCATGTACAGCAGACACCTCAAGTCACTGGAGAGATACAACCAACGATGACTGCAAGATCCTACAAATTCCCTCGGAGGACAGATGCACCAACATCAGCGTCCTCGGCCAGGCCAACATAGAAAAATAGGTGCAGGAGTAGGGCATTCTGTCCTTCGAGCTTGCACCACCATTCATAAGATCATGGCTGATCATTCCCTCAGTACCCCTTTCCTGCTTTCTCTCCATACCCCTTGCTCCCTTTAGCCATAAGGGCCATATCTAACTCCCTCTTGAATATATCCAATGAACTGGCATCAACAACTCTCTGGTGTCGGAAATTCCACAGGTCAACAACTCTCTGAGTGAAGAAGTTTCTCCTCATCTCAGTCCTAAGTGGCCTACCCCTTATCCTAATACTGTGTCCCCTGGTTCTGGACTTCCCCAACATCGGGAAAATTCTTCCCACATCTAACCTGTCCAGTCCCGTCAGAATTTTATATGTTTCTATGAAATCCCCTTTCATCCTTCTAAACTCCAGTGTATAAAGACCCAGTTGATCCAGTCTCTCCTCATGTGTCAGTCCAGCCATCCCGGGAATCAGTCTGGTGAACCTTTGCTGCACTCCCTCAAGCATTCCCCCAGCATTGAAGCACAGACCACACTTGATCAGCTCCGCTGGGCAGGCCACATTGTTCGCATGCCTGACACAAGGCTCCCAAAACAAGCGCTCTACTCGGAATTCCTTCACGGCAAATGAGCCAACGGTGGGCAGAGGAAACATTACAAGGACACCCTCAAAGCCTCCCTGATAAAGTGCAACATCCCCACTGACACCTGGGAATCCCTGGCCAAAGACCGCCCTAAGTGGAAGAAGTGCATCCGGGAAGGCGCTGAGCACCTCGACTCTCATCGTCGAGAACATGCAGAAAGCAAGCGCAGGCAGTGGAAAGAGCATGCGGCAAACCTGTCCCACCCACCCCTTCCCTCGACGACTATCTGTCCCACCTGTGACAGAGACTGTGGTTCTCGTATTGGACTATACAGCCATCTAAGAATTCACGTTAAGAGTGGAAGCAAGTCCTCCTCGATTCCAAGGCACTGCCTATGATGATGATGATGATGATGACACTGACATATGTAAAACCCACTGTCATTTTGCAGAACTATCAAAAAATATATATTCCAATGAGGAGGAAAGGGTGTAAAAGAAAAGATAGCCATCTGTGGCTAATTAAGGATAGTACCAATTAAAACAAGGGCATACAAAGTGGCCAAAACTAGTGGGACGACAGAAGATTGGGAAGCTTTTAAAAGCTAGCAAAGAATGACTAAAAAAATGATTAAGAAAGGGAAGATAGACTATGAAAGTAAACTAGCATGAAATATAAAAATAGTTTCTACAGGTATGTAAAAAGGAAAAGAGTGGCTAAAATAAATACTGGTCCCTTAGAGGACGAGACTAGGGAATTAGTGTTCTGTAACATGGAAATGGCAGAAACTCTGAACAAATATTTTGTATCAGTCTTTACGGTAGTGGACACTAAAAATATGCCAACAGTGGATAGTTAAGGAGCTATGGCTGGGGGTGGGGGGGGGGGGGCGGGGAGGAACATCACACAATTACTAAGGAGATGGTACTCAGTAAGATAATGGGACTAAAGGCGGATAAATCTCCTGCACTTGATGGCTTGCATCCTTGGGTCTTAAGAGAAGTAGCGGCAGAGATGGTGTATGCATTGGTTGTAATTTACCAAAATTCTCTGGATTCTGGGGAGGTCCCAGCAGATTGGAAAACTGCAAATATAAAGCCCCTATTTAAAAAAGGAGGCATACAAAATGCAGGAAACTGTAGACCAATTAGCCTAACATCTGTGGTTGGGAAAATGTTGGAGTCCATTATTAAAGAAGCAGTAGCAAGACATTTGGAAAAGCAAAATTTGGTCAGGCAGAGTCAGCATGGGTTTATGAAGGGGAAGTCATGTTTGACAAATTTGTTGGAATTCTTTGAGGATGTAACAAACAGGGTGGATAAAGGGGAACCAGTGGATGTGGCGCATTTGGACTTCCAGAAGGCATTTGACAAGGTGCCACATAAAAGGTTACTGCACAAGATAAAGGTTCATGGGGTTGGGGGTAATATATTAGCATGGATAGAGGATTGGCTAACTAACAGAAAACAGAGAGTCGGGATAAATGGTTCATTCTTGGGTTGGCAATCAGTAACTAGTGGGGTGCCGCAGGGATCAGTGCTTGGACCCCAACTATTCACAATCTATATTAACGACTTGGAAGAAGGGACAGAGTGCAACATAGCCAAGTTTAGAACATAAGAACATAAAAAATAGGAGCAGGAGTATGCCATACGGTCCCTCAAGCCTACTCCGCCATTGAATAACATCATGGCTGATCTGATCATGGACTCAGCTCCACTTCCCTGCCTGCTCCCCATAACCCCTTATCCCCTTATCATTTAAGAAACTGTCTATTTCTGTCTTAAATGTATTCAATGCCCTAGCTTCCACAACACTCTGAGGCAGCGAATTCCACAGATTTACAACCATCTGAGAGAAGAAATTTCTCCTCATCTCTGTTTTAAATGGGCGGCCCTTAAAGGATAAGTCAACCCCCTTATCCCCGGATTCAACCTAGTGAACCTTCTCTGAGCTGCCTCCAAAGCTAGTATATCCTTTCGTAAATATGGAAACCAAAACTGCACGCAGTATTCCAGGTGTGGCCTCACTAATACCTTATATAGCTGTAGCAAGACTTCCCTGACTTATGAGGAAAGGTTGAGTAGGTTGGGCTTCTACTCATTGGAGTTCAGAAGAATGAAAGGTGATCTTATCAAAACGTATAAGATTATGAGGGGGCTTGACAAGGTGGATGCAGAGAGGATGTTTCCGCTGATAGGGGAGACTAGAACTAGAGGGCATGATCTTAGAATAGGGTGCCACCCATTTAAACTTGAGATGAGAAGAAATTTCTTCACTCAGAGGGTTGTAAATCTGTGGAATTCGCTGCCTCAGAGAGCTGTGGAAGTTGGGACATTTAATAAATTTAAGACAGAAATAGACAGTTTCTTAACATAAGGGAATAAGGGGTTATAAGGGGCAGGGAAATGGACCTGAGTCCATGATTGGATCAGCCATGATCGTATTAAATGGCGGAGCAGGCTCGAGGGGCCGTATGGCCTACTCCTGCTCCTATTTTTTATGTTCTTATGTTCTTTAGCACAGGGGCCATTTTTATATTAGAATGATGCCATCTACACTAAGGATTTTGAATAAAGCAAGTCAGATATATATTTGACAGTCACATAACCTTATCCTTTCTAAGGTAATGGAAATCAAACTGATGTGTGCTCATCAGCAGATTGTGAAAATGTCACCCTTGGCACAGAGGTAGCACTCTCACCTCTGAGTTACAAGGTTGTGGGTTCAAGCTCCACTCCAGAGACTTGAGCACATAACCCAGGCTGATACCTCAGTGCAGTACTGAGGGAGTGCTGCACTGTTGGAGGTGATCACTTTCAGATGAGCCATTAAAGTCTCTCAGGTGGATGAAAAAGATTCCATGACACTATTCGAAGAACAGCGGAGTTATCCCTGGTTTCCAAACCAATATGTATCCCTCAACCAACATCACTAAAAGAGTGTTATCCAGTCATGTATCTCCTTGTTGTCTGTGGGACTTGCTGTGTGCAAGTTGGTTGCCACGTTTCCCTACATTACAACAGTGACTACACTTCAAAAGTACTTAATTGGCCATAAAGCACTTTTGGATGTTCTGAGGTTGTGAAAGGTGCTATTTAAATGCACATATTCCCTTCTGTTACCAGGTAGTTAACTACCCTCTTCCCTCTTAGATCACCAGAGAGTGATCAGATGATCGAAGATCCATTTCATGAATCAGATCTGTTAATATGTTTTTTTTCAACACACCTGAAAGCGGATACTAGTACTCACTCCTCAGCCTTGGCAAATGACTAGGAGCTACATTTTTGAATGGTAAAAAATACCTCACCTTTCTCACTGGATTCATGATGATCTGAAAATAGTGAGGAGGCCAGGAAATTTCGTAAGATAGGGAGAACGTTGGCATGCATGAGCAGTGACTTTTAATTTCAAGGAACAATATAAATCTGAAGTTAATGATTTTGAGTACTTTGTCAATGAATCCCAATTTAGCCAATTCAGGTCACTTTAGGGTTGCGGTTCAGAATGAAAGAAAGATTTACATGTATATAGCACCTTTTACGACCACCGTACGTCTTAAAGCGCTTTACAATCAATTAAGTACTTCTGGAGTGTAGTCACTGTTGTAATGTGGGAATGATGTTCATTCTGAATTGTAACGTGTATTATTTTATTTCCCTTATTTTCTGAAATGATTTACCTGTAAACTATACTAATGTGGATATATTATGCAATTTTACAGCTCAAAAGGTGAGCGTTGAATCATTCTGTTTTACCTGTGTGATGTTACATATCAATTATTGTTGAATAATTAAAATTATCTTGTCACCAGTTATACCTCCTAGAAGCACAGAGTTGTGAGGTCTAGGTGGTACAGTGGGTTAGACATCAGCCTTTTACTTCTGAGACAGTTCTGACGAAGGGTCATCAACTGGAAACATTAACTCTGTTTCTCTCTCCACAGATGCTGCCTGACCTGCTGAGTATTCCCAGCATTTTCTGTTTTTATTTTTTTACTTCTGAGACCTAGGTTCGAGTCCAACCCATGCTGATGGGAACTCCCACCACTATTGGTTTTAAAGATCCTATATGAGTTCACAGATCAAGACTTGATAATTTTAGATTTTCCTCATTCAGGAAGTCTGAGGTTGGTGGGGTTGAGGGTCAGGCTTGGAGCAGGGTATAGGTAGCTCTCGCTTGATTATAACCAATGGCATACCTGACCTGGGAGTGTTTGATGTGAACACTGGGACGCCTGAGATGGAAGTGTCCCACTCCCCAGCATTAATATCCACTCACTTTCATGAGAACAATATTCACAGAAAGAAACAATATTCTGTCTCCTGTGAACATGTGGAACTATCCCTCTTTACTTTTAAATTGAACAGATGTGACATTCTTAAAGTCAGCTGCTAATATTGGGCTTGATTTTTTCCACCGGGTCGGGAGAGAGGTGGGCAGCATCCCAGGCGGGCTGCGACCCCACTCCTGGCTCCATGTCAGCTCCCTCCGCAACATTCCCCTGATTGGGGGCTTGTGAAGCCCGCCCTGCGATGTTCCCGGCCAATTCAAAGGAAGCGGATCTGATGATGTAACTAGACGATGCGTCATCAGCTGATTTCCTTAAAGGGACCATGCCCACATTGATTCAGTTGTGCTGTCAGTGTGCTGCAGCATTGAAGTGCTGCAAACACTGACAAGTTCTGCACAAAGGTGTACGGCTGCACCCAGGCTCTCCCATGACTCCCTCCATATGCTTATGGAAGGAGTCACAGCATGCAGGGTGGTTCTGTTCCCTTTCCAGGGGCGGAAGGGACCCCCCCAGGACACCAATGCAGTCTGGTTGCACATTGGGAGGAGACAAGCAGGGATGTCATCAGGAGGATCTGGCTGCCATGGCACAAACCTTTCAATGATCTCAGTGGATCACGAAACGCTACTGCAAAGCCACACTCAACCCCATCCTGCTTGTCCACTCATCACATCCCCATCACTTTGCCTTCCCTACTCTACTCCTGCACATCCTTACACCAACTTACCTTACACCTTCACCCATCTCTCTCTCTATCTATCTACATTATCATATCCCCAGCTCCTCACATTTACCCACATCCTTGTCCAATCATACCAACTAACAACACACAAGGGTAGGCACTTGGGTGTTATCGCCAATGCTGATGTAAAGTTTCTGCTAATGCGTTGTCAAACATTGAATCCTTTATTTTCAACACTTTGCCTTTTTGGACAGATGTGTGTGCACCTTTGGAAGTGGCTTAGTGAGTTTCAGTGAATGCTGAGACATAACGGTACCCCCCCCCCACCCCCACCCCCCACACAAACACAAAATGGTGATGAGTGTGAAAGGAATGGCTTGGGCGTTGTAGGGATGCTTTATGGTTTTGGTGTGGCGTGGTGCCAACCTGATGCATCATGTGGCAGCCAAAGTGGCAGCATCAACTGAAGTCAATCTGGCCATGATGAGGCCATCCCTGGCCTCCCGGACAGCAATGTGGTCAGGTGCTGGTACCCTGTGCAGCATCAGGTGAATATGGAGAAGATTGGTGTTGTTGTTGGTGCTGCTGATGTGCCTGGTGATGTTGGTTTTGGGGCTGATCGTGGTAGGATTCTGAGGACCATGGTGAGATCTTTTCAAGGGCATCAATGCTGGTGAAATCGATGGCAGCTGAAGTTGAGATGGCAGAAGCAATCTGTCAATGGTGAGAGAGGTTGCTCGAAGAAGGTGACGCTGGATAGAGAGTTCACTTCAAACACTTCAAACCTCCATAAAGCTGAAAAGTGTATTCCAAATCCTGAATGCTCCAGCTTCTAAAATTGTAAATTGAACATCTGTGAAATGGTAGCTTTTATACCACTTTTGCAGCGATCAACTATTCACAGCAATGGAGAGTCATTGAGAATCCAACATACTTACTTGATGTTATCTCCGAGCGCTGGGAACCTCGAAAAAAAGCTGGAAAGATGGCAAGCATGGTAAAATCTTTTAAAAATACTTTTAAACAAGCTGTTAATTACTTCAATTGGCTTCGCTGCTGCTTGATGTCGGGTCTGTGAACCTCAGGCAGACCCAGCACTTGGGAAACTTACATGGAGGCGGGTCGAAAGTGAACTTTCACATCGCTGTCAATAATGGCCATTTTGATAGTGGATCCACCTCCAAACTCGCACTCGCAGTGCCGGTAAAATTCTGGCCATTGCTTCTGTTTTGTTGAGAAATTTTATAATTTATATCGTTTTCTGTTTCGAATAAATGACTGACTCTGCATGTATCTTCTGATCATCTAGCAATAACAAGGAGGTATCTATCCATCAGCTAGCGAGTGCATATCAGCAATTCTACCTTTTATAGAATTTTACAGCATGGAAACAGGCCATTCAGCCTAACAGGTCTATGCTGCTGCAGGTGCTCCACACGAGCCTCCCGCCACTCGATTTACTTAATCTCACCCTATCAACATATCCTTTTATTCCTTTCTCCCTCATGTACTTATCTAGCCTTTCCTGAAATGCATCAATGCCATTCATCGCAACCACTCCCTCCACATTCTCACCAGTAAAGAATGTGATGGGATACCCCTAAATATTTTCTCAGCAGATCTCTTGTGAGAGCAGCTGGATGGAAAAATGCAATGTCATTAAAAAGGAAAACAGTTTAGATAATATCGCATGATTTCCTTTGACGCCTCTATCTTTGTGACAACTACGCTAGCTAAAGTGCAGAGAAGAAAGTAAAGCGTGTTGTGCTATTGAAAGATTTGATTATTGCAGTATACTTGAAGGTCAATAATGGTGAATACTGGGACATATCAATATCCAGAATATAATAACAAGCATGTTGTTTCTTTGCAGGCCAGGTAGCATCTGTGGAGAGAGAAACAGAGTTAACGCTTCAGGTCGGTGAGCGTTCATCAGAACCTTTTGTTCTGACGACAGGTCATTACCTGAAACGTTAACTCTGTTTCTCTCTCCACAGATGCTGCCTGACCTGCTGAGTATTTCCAGCATTTTCTGTTTATATTTCAGAATTCCAGCATCTGCTGCATCTTGCCTTGTATTTTGTATCTTTGTTTGGCTAATGGACAAGGAAAACATTGTGAAGGTATATCCAGCTAGGGGTTGATTGTTTGCAAATAACATTCAGCCCTAAAACTGGACAGGCCACGGGTAAATTAATCACCATTTATGAGTTTCCACGAATTGCGCTAATTTGCAGGCCTTCGAGGAGGGTCTAAAAATTAAGTTGGTTCTTTTGGGGGTTAGGACACTAATAGGCACGTTTTAAAAGCTTTTGAATATACTTAAAAAAAAATTCTACGAAACTGACTACTGTACACCAAGACAGCAAATGCTTCTGTATATATTTTTTTTAAACTAATTTTCAATTATTTAAAATCAGGTTACTCACAGGTGGTGGTTGACACTAGTTAAAGTGCTTATTTTTTGTGATGCACCCATTTTCAGCTATTAATCAAACTGCACCAAGTTACCACTTTTAGGAATATTTTCTAAGGCAAAATTTAAAAACATTACATTCTAAAACACTGGTTCATGGCAGATTTGTGATCAGCGATATGCAAATTGGTTTTAGGGCAAAAATTAGGGTAAAAAACACTCCTCAAAACTAGCACAATTTTGTGTGTAATTTGCACCCAGATCGCCGAATACTTAACGAATAAGGAAGAAGAAATTTGTCTGGCAGTTCAACATAAATTACATTCTGATCACCACGCTCAATGATAGATAATGGCTTGATGATCACAACATACATGATAGACTCTACACAACAGATGCAAGAACTTTTATTAAAAGGATGCAAATGCTTAGTGTCATTAACGGTTACTGTGGCTCAGAGTTAAAGAGATAAAAGATTTCTTTGATATTTCTCTTCGCCGCTTCTTTTATCTAATGCAGTATTAATTTCCCCATCTGTTTCTATTTGCCTTAACTCTTGCAGGACTAATTTAACTTCATAATTTCCAAAACAATTATATTTTCTAACATCTGCAATTGCAAATGCATTTGAGTCTAGAATTGGAGACTTTATACAATGCTGGTTAATACACAGGATTTTGTGAATGAACTAAAAACTGAAAGGCTTGATTATTATTTTGAATTTTAGTGTGGAATTGCTACTGCAGATTATGAGTGGTTAAGAGACGGAATCGATATTCTGGAAAAATTAAAGTATCGTAAGAGCTGCTTGGAATTAGTGCAATGATCTGCAGTATCTAGTGTAAATTGTCACACATAAGATTGGACATTGATAGAGTTACCCCCTTCATATTTGGGTTACTCCTCTTTGCAAGAGCATGAAGGGTTATTAACACCGCTATCAATGACAGTGTGCATTTTTGGGAATCCTGCCATGCAATGAAAACCTAGGGTTTGGACCCGTGTCTCCCATGGGGAAAAGTAATGTCATTGTTTTGCTTTGGTAAGCATTGCCTCAGTCATCTGTTTTATGCAGTAATACACTGCAGACTGATTGATAGCATTATCATCCCCAATGGTCCCATAAGAGTTTTATGAGGCAAAATAAAAAGTTCACGGCAATTGTCACCTTGACTGGCACCCGCAGAACATTGTTTGTCCTGGAGAGTGGCTGCAGGTCCTTTAAATGGTGAAAAACTATTAAATGTTGGTGTTCAAAGGAATTTGGATGTCCTCGTTCAGGAAACATAGAAGTTAGCATGTAGGTACAACAAGCAATTAGGAAGGCAAATATAAGAACATAAGAACATAAGAATTAGGAACAGGAATAGGCCATCTAGCCCCTCGAGCCTGCTCCGCCATTCAACAAGATCATGGCTGATCTGGCCGTGGACTCAGCTCCACTTACCCGCCCACTCCCCGTAACCCTTAATTCCCTTATTGGTTAAAAATCTATCTATCTGTGACTTGAATACATTCAATGAGCTAGCCTCAACTGCTTCCTTGGGCAGAGAATTCCACAGATTCATAACCCTCTGGGAGAAGAAATTCCTTCTCAACTCGGTTTTAAATTGGCTCCTCTGTATTTGGAGGCTGTGCCCCCTAGTTCTAGTCTCCCCGACCAGTGGAAACAACCTCTCTGCCTCTATCTTGTCTATCCCTTTCATTATTTTAAATGTTTCTATAAGATCACCCCTCATCCTTCTGAACTCCAACGAGTAAAGACCCAGTCTACTCAATCTATCATCATAAGGTAACCCCCTCATCTCCGGAATCAGCCGAGTGAATCGTCTCTGTAGCCCCTCCAAAGCTAGTATATCCTTCCTTAAGTAAGGTGACCAAAACTGCACGCAGTACTCCAGGTGTGGCCTCACCAATACCCTATACAGTTGCAGCAGGACCTCCCTGCTTTTGTACTCCATCCCTCTCGCAATGAAGGCCAACATTCCATTCGCCTTCCTGATTACCTGCTGCACCTGCAAACTAACTTTTTGGGATTTAAAAAGAGTTTCATGCACAAGGACCCCCAGGTCCCTCTGCACTGCAGCATGTTGTAATTTCTCCCCATTCAAATAATATTCCCTTTTACTTGTTTTTTTTCCAAGGTGGATGACCTCACACTTTCCGACATTGTATTCCATCTGCCAAACCTTAGCCCATTCGCTTAACCTATCTAAATCTCTTTGCAGCCTCTCTGTATCCCCTACACAACCCGTTTTCCCACTAATCTTTGTGTCATCTGCAAATTTTGTTACACTATACTCTGTCCCCTCTTCCAGACCATCTATGTATATTGTAAACAGTTGTGGTCCCAGCACCGATCCCTGTGGCACACCACTAACCACCGATTTCCAACCCGAAAAGGACCCATTTATCCCGACACTCTGCTTTCTGTTAGCCAGCCAATTCTCTATCCATGCTAATACATTTCCTCTGACTCCGCGTACCTTTATCTTCTGCAGTAACCTTTTGTGTGGCACCTTATCGAATGCCTTTTGTAAATCTAAATACACCACATCCATCGGTACACCTCTACCCACCATGCTTGTTATATCCTCAAAGAATTCCAGTAAATTAGTTAAACATGATTTCCCCTTCATGAATCCATGTTGCGTCTGCTTGATTGCACTATTCCTATCTAGATGTCCCACTATTTCTTCCTTAATGATAGCTTCAAGCATTTTCCCCACTACAGATGTTAAACTAACTGGGCTATAGTTACCTGCCTTTTGTCTGCCCCCTTTTTTAAACAGAGGCGTTACATTAACTGCTTTCCAATCCGCTGGTACCTCGCCAGAGTCCAGAGAATTTTGGTAGATTATAACGAAAGTATCTGCTATAACTTCTGCCATCTCTTTTAATACCCTGGGATGCATTTCATCAGGACCAGGGGACTTGTCTACTTTGAGTCCCATTAGCCTGTCCAGCACTACCCCACTAGTGATAGTGATTGTCTCAAGGTCCTCCCTTCCCACATTCCTGTGACCAGCAATTTTTGGCATGGTTTTTGTGTCTTCCACTGTGAAGACTGAAGCAAAATAATTGTTTAAGGTCTCAGCCATTTCCACATTTCCCATTATTAAATCCCCTTCTCATCTTCTAAGGGACCAACATTTACTTTAGTCACTCTTTTCCGTTTTATATATCTGTAAAAGCTTTTACTATCTGTTTTTATGTTTTGCGCAAGTTTACTTTCGTAATCTATCTTTCGTTTCTTTATTGCTTTCTTAGTCATTCTTTGCTGTCGTTTAAAATTTTCCCAATCTGCTAGTTTCCCACTAACCTTGGCCACCTTATACGCATTGGTTTTTAATTTGATACTCTCCTTTATTTCCTTGGTTATCCACGGCTGGTTATCCCTTCTCTTACCGCCCTTCTTTTTCACTGGAATATATTTTTGTTGAGCACTATGAAAGAGCTCCTTAAAAGTCCTCCACTGTTCCTCAATTGTGCCACCGTTTAGTCTGTGTTTCCAGTCTACTTTAGCCAACTCTGCCCTCATCCCACTGTAGTCCCCTTTGTTTAAGCATAGTACGCTCGTTTGAGACCCCCTCAATCTGTATTACAAATTCAACCATACTGTGATCACTCATTCCGAGAGGATAATTTACAGGAGATTGTTTATTATTCGTGTCACACTACACAGGACCAGATCTAAGATCACTTGCTCCCTTGTAGGTTCTGTAACATGCTGTTCTAAGAAACAATCCCATATGCATTCTATGAATTCCTCCTCAAGGCTTCCCCATGCGATTTGATTTGACCAATCGATATGTAGGTTAAAATCCCCCATGATTACTGCCGTTCCTTTTTCACATGCCTCCATTATTCCCTTGATTATTGCCCGCCCCACCATGAAATGGCATGTTGGTTTTATTGCAAAGGTTTGGAGTACAAGAGTAAGAAAGTCTTACTACAATTGTACAGGGTTTTGGTGCAACCACACCTGGAGTACTGTGCACAGTTTTGGTCTGCTTATATGAGAATGGACATAAATGCCTTGGAGACACTGCACAAAGGTTCACTTAATTGATCCCTGGGATGAGAGGGTTGTCCTGTGAGGAGAGATTCAGTAGATTGGGCCTATACTCTCTGGAGTTTAGAAGAATGAGAGGTGATCTCATTGAAACATACAAGATTCTGAGGGGGATTGACAGGGCAGATGCTGAGAGGTTGTTTCTCCTGGCTGAAGAGTCTAAAACTAGGGGGCATAGTCTCAGGATAAGGGGCCGACCATTTAAGACTGAGATGAGGAGGAATTTCTTCACAATCTTTGGAATCCTCTATGTCAAAGGGCTGTGGATGCGGAGCCATTTATATTTCAAGGCTGAGATAGTTGGATTTTTGGACTCTCGGAGAATCAAGAGATATGGCGATTGGGCAGGAAAGTGGAGTTAGGTGGAAGATCAGCCATGATCTTATTGAATGGTGGAGCAGGTTCGAGAAGCCATATGGCCTACTCCTGTTCTAATTCTTATGTTCTTCAATAATGAAAAACACAGAATAAGCACATTCTAAATTATAAGGAATCAGTTCTAAATTGTGCTGAAAAATAATGTTACACATGTTTTTCAGCCATCTACTTCCATTAGGCAAATATAAGGATATTTCAAGACCAGGATAGCTTTAGTTAATTATTTTAGCTTGCATTTGCCACGACTATAGTAGTCAAGAAGACCTCACCATAAAGCCTGTGGAAAATATGAGCAAAAAAGGAGAACAAAGTTAACGTCTATAGAAATGGGTTGCAAGGCGGCTGTTATTAGTAAAAAAAAATTATGACTTTCATTCATTGCAGTGCAGTGACTAGGAGTCCCACTGAGTTTAATATGTGCAATTAAAATTCAAAAGCTGAGAGGAACCTTCCAAAAGAAAGTAGAGATGCAAACTAACAAGCTCTAGCATAATGACTAATGATAATAAGTAATGCCCGTCATCATTTGTTATTAGCTTTCAAAGAAACTCAAACGTTATTATCCTATGAGGCATAAAATACTGAATCAAAGACTTTGGTAGGCTTTCTAAAGCAGATAACATGTTTTTGTCTGCCAACAAACTGCTGTGGATTAGTCGTTCTGCATTTGAATCAGTTATTCTTTTTCTCAAAATCAGTTTTAATCTGTCTTTATGCTTCTGTATCGCATACCTAAGGGAGATGTTGGAAATGTTTTCTTAGCCCTTCCAAGCAGCAAACCATGCTGTCCCCTGTTCAGATGCAGATTTATAGTTAATAGTTTCTGCATCTCTACATCAAAATGGTAAGATACTGAAACACGTTTTTTATCCCAGAGGTGCTATTTAAAAGATGAAAATGTGGTAGGGATAATGTGTTACAGTGCGTTAGAATATTGTCCTTTCACTTTGGGGATCTAGATTGGACTCCAGCCCAAAACTGTTAGAATTAAAAAGCCACCAGCTCTAAAAGTTCCAGTGTAAAAAGAATTAGACAGTTGCATCCCTTCCAGTGGTTCACAGCATGAAACGGACCACAATTTGGCATTAATTATTACGAATTGAAACTCTTTGAGAAAGGCAGAACCATGGTTGCTGGAAATGAAAATATCTCATTGCTGGGATTGGGGTGAAGGAATGATGTTGGAACATAATAGAGGCAGCCTTTTGCCCAGTCCAAAACTGGGCAGCAGAAGGATAGGGTCAGGGTAAGAGATGGACTCATGTCTGGAGTGACTTCTGCTTTGCTCCTGATGAGAAGTTATAGAAAAACTGGATAAATGATGTTCCCGATTTTAAATCTTTCCACCCGGCAGAAACTGGACGGGGGGCAGTTAAAGTGTGGCCAGTCACTTACCCACTCTAATCCCACTGCCTTCGCACCATGCCCTGATCTTTTGAGCAGGTGAGCGGGACACCCACAGGAAAGCAGTGTGGTCCTTCTTTAAATATGCAGAGCGGGTCAGATGATCCCGGTCTGCAATTTTAGTCTGAGGCCCGGGCGGGGGAGCAGTGCCGGCTTCCCCATCAGGCCAGACCTGCAGGGAGGTGGCTCATGGGTCAGAAGAGGCCCATCAGGTAAGTTTGGAAAATTTTAATTCAAGGTTCCTTGTGGGCTAAGAGATGCCTGAGTGCTCCTCCAGGTCTCATAAAGAATCTTTGGATCTCTCCTGCCCGGGCTCACCCCGATAGTGGCCAGAGCCCCCCACCTCTGATCACCTCCAGACAGCCCCACACCTCTGATCACCTCCAGACAGCCTCACACCTCTGATCGCCTCCAGAAGGCCCCCCCACCTCTGATCACCTCCAGAGAGCCCCCCACCTCTCATCACCTCCAGAGAGCCCCCACCTGTCATCACCTCCAGAGGGCCCCACATCTCTGATCACCTCCAGATGCCCCCCACTCCCCCGCTTTTCCCTCCCTTTCAGCTGGCGGCAGGGGACCATTCCCAGGGGCCACTAACTGAGGCCGCGAACCAGCGAACTCCCGTCCCAGCCCGCCGGCCAGATAGTGGATCTGTCTGGGTTTGGGCAGGAATCCGGGAGCATTTATTCAAATAAGACCCGTCATTAAGATTGGCTGAGCCTCCACGTCCCTGGACTCTTTGGTTGAGCCGTTTGCTTCTGGGCTCGTGCATTATTAAAGAAGCATGAGCAGAACATTTCGAAAAGCAACATTCAGTCAGGCAGAGACAGCATGGATTTATGAAGGGGAAGTCATGTTTGACAAATCTGCTGGAATTCTTAGAGGATGTAGCGAATAGGGTGGATAAAGCGGAACCAGTGGATGTGGTGTATTTGGACTTCCAGAAGGCATTTGACAAGGTGCCACATAAAAGGTTACTGCACAAGATAAAGGTTCATGGGGTTGGGGGTAATATATTAGCATGGATAGAGGATTGGCTAACTAACAGAAAACAGAGAGTCGGGATAAATGGTTCATTCTTGGGTTGGCAATCAGTAACTAGTGGGGTGCCGCAGGGATCAGTGCTTGGACCCCAACTATTCACAATCCATAATAACGACTTGGAAGAAGGGACTGAGTGTAATGCAGCCAAGTTTGCTGACGATACAAAGATGGGAGGAAAAGAATTGTATGAGGAGGACACAAAAAGTCTGCAAAGGGATATCGACAGGCTAAGTGAGTGAGCAGGGATTTGGCAGATGGAGTATAATGTGGGAAACATAGAAACATAGAAAATAGATGCAGGAGAAAACCATTCGGCCCTTCTAGCCTGCACCACCATTCAATAAGATCATGGCTGATCATTCACCTCAGTAGCCCTTTCCTGTTTTCTCTCCATACCTCTTGATCCCTTTAGCTGTAAGGGCCATATCTTACTCCCTCTTGAATATATCTAACGAACTGGCCTCAACAACTCTCTGCGGTAGAAAATTCCACAGGTTCACAATTTTCTTGAGTGAAGAAGTTTCTCCTCATCTCGGTCCTAAATGGCTTAACACTTATCCTAAGATTGTGACCCCTGGTTCTGGACTTCCTCAACATCGGGAACATTCTTCCTGCATCTAACCTGTCCAGTCCCGTCAGAATTTTATATGTTTCTATGAGATCCCCTCTCATTCTTCTAAACTCCAGTGAATACAGGCCCAGTCGCTCCTCATATGTCAGTAATACCATCTCGGGATTCAGTCTGGTGAACCTTTGCTGCACTCCCTCAATAGCAAGAACATCCTTCCTCAGATTAGGAGACCAAAACTGAACACAATATTCCAGATGAGGCCTCACCAAGGCCCTGTACAACTGCACTAAGACCTCCCTGCTCCTATACTCAAATCCCCTAGCGATGAAGGCCAACATGCCATTTGCCTTCTTCACTGCCTGCTGTACCTGCATGCCAACTTTCAATGACTGATCTACCATGACACCCAGGTCTCGTTGCATCTCCCCTTTTCCTAATCTGCCGCCATTCAGATAATATTCTGCCTTCATGTTTTTGCCACCAAAGTGGATAACCTCACATTTATCCACATTATACTGCATCTGCCATGCATTTGCCCACTCACCTAACCTGTCCAAGTCACCCTGCAGCCTCTTAGCATCCTCCTCACAGATCACACCGCCACTCAGCTTAGTGTAATCTGCAAACTTGGAGATATTACATTCAATTCCTTCATTTAAATCATTGATGTATATTGTAAATAGCCGGAGCCCTGCGACACCCCACTAGTCACTGCCTGCCATTCTGAAAAGGACTCGTTTATCCCGACTCTCTGCTTCCTGTCTGCCAACCAGTTCTCTATCCACGTCAATACATTACCCCCAATACCATGTGCTTTAATTTTGCATATCAATCTCTTGTGTGGGACCTTGTCAAAAGCCTTTTGAAAGTCCAAATACACTACATCCACTGGTTCTCCCTTGCCCACTCTATTAGTTACACCCTCAAAAAACTCTAGAAGATTTGTCAAGCATGATTTCCCCTTCATAAATCCATGCTCACTTGGACCGATCCTGTCACTGCTTTACAAATGCGCTGCTATTTCATCTTTAATAATTGATTCGAACATTTTCCTCACCACCAATGTCAGGCTAACCGGTCTATAATTCCCCATTTTCTCTCTCCCTCCTTTTTCAAAAAATGGTGTTACATTAGCTACCCTCCAGTCCATAGGAACTGATCCAGAGTCGAAAGACTGTTGGAAAATGATCACCAATGCATCCACTATTTCTAGGGCCACTTCCTTAAGTACTCTGCGATGCAGACTATCAGGCTCTGGGGATTTATTAGCCTTCAATCCCATCAATTTCCCGAACACAATTTCCTGACTGATAAGGATTTCCTTCAGTTCCTCTTCTCGCTAGATCCTTGGTCCCCTAATATTTCCGGAAGGGTATATGTGTCTTCCTTCGTGAAGACAGAACCAAAGTATTTGTTCAATTGGTCTGCCATTTCTTTGTTCCCCATTATAAATTCACCTGATTCTGACTGCAAGTACCTACATTGTCTTCACTAATCTTTTTTCCTTCACATATCTATCGAAGCTTTTGCAGTCAGTTTTTATGTTCCCAGCAAGCTTCCTCTCATAATCTATTTTCCCCCTCCTAATTGAACCCTTTGTCCTCCTCTGCTGAATTCTAAATTTCTCCCAGTCCTCAGGTTTGCTGCTTTTTCTGGCCAATTTATATGCCTCTTCCTTGGATTTAACACTCTCCCTAATTTCCCTTGTTAGCCACGGTTGAGCCATCTTCCCGGTTTTATTTTTACTCCAGACAGAGATGTACAATTGTTTAAGTTCATCCATGTGATCTTTAAATGTTTGCCATTGCCTATCCACCGTCAACCCTTTAAGTATCATCCGCCCGTCTATTCTAGCCAATTCACATCTCATACCATCGAAGTTACCTTTCCTTTTCTGGATCCTAGCCTCTGAATTAACTGTGTCATTCTCCATCTTAATAAAGAATTCTATCATATTATGGTCACTCTTCCCCAAGGGGCCTCGCACAACAAGATTGCTAATTAGTCCTTTCTCATTACACATCACCCAGTCTAGGATGGCCAGCCCTCTAGTTGGCTCCTCGACATATTGGTCCAGAAAACCATCCCTAATACACTACAGGAAATCCTCCTCCACAGTATTGCTACCAGTTTTTTTAGCTCAATCTATATATAGATTAAAGTCGCCCATGATAATTGCTGTACCTTTGTTGCACGCATCCCTAATTTCTTGTTTGATGCTGTCCCCAACCTCACTTCTACTGTTTGGTGGTCTGCACACAACTCCCACTATCGTTTTCTGCCCTATGGTATTCTGCAACTCTACCCATATAGATTTCACATCATCCAAGCTAATATCCTTCCTTACTATTGCGTTAATTTCCTCTTTAACCAGCAATGCTACCCCACCTCTTTTCACGTTCTCTCTATCCTTCCTGAATGTGTGAGGTCATGCACCTTGGCAGAAAAAGTCAAAGAGCATGTAATTATTTAAATGGAGAAAGATTGCAAAGTGCTGCAGTACAGCGGGACCTGGGGGTACTTGTGCATGAAACACAAAAGGATACTATGCAGATACAGAAAATGATCAGGAAGGCCAATGGAATCTTGGCCTTGATTGCAAAGCAGATGGAGTATAAAAGCAGAGAAGTCTTGCTGCAGCTATACAGAGTATTGGTGAGGCCACACTTGGAATACTGCGTGCCATTTTCGTTTCCATATTTACAAAAGGATATACTTGCTTTGGAGGCAGTTCAGAGAAGGTTCACTAGGTTGATTCTGGAGATAAGGGGTTGACTTATGAGGAAAGGTTGAATAGGTTGGGCCTCTACTCATTGGAGCTCAGAAGAATGAGAGGTGATCTTATCGAAATGTATAAGATTATGAGGGGGCTTGACAAGGTGGATGCAGAGAGGATGTTTCCACTGATGGGGGAGACTAGAACTAGAGGGCATAATCAGAATAAGGGGCTGCCCATTTAAAACTGAGTTGAGAAATTTCTTCTCTGAGGGTTGTAAATCTGTGGAATTCGCTGCCTCAGAGAGCTGTGGAAGCTGGGACATTGAATAAATTTAAGACAGAAATAGACAGTTTCTTAAATGATAAGGGGTTATGGGAAGCGGGCAGGGAGGTGGAGCTGAGTCCATGATCAGATCAGCCATGATCTTATTGAATGGCGGAGCAGGCTCGAGGGGCTGTATGGCCTACTCCTGTTACTATTTCTTATGTTCTTATGTGTTGTCCCAGGCACTGATAGCATGACTTCAATTTACCGTGGCCAGTAGCTGAGGCCTTGGGACCCAACTGCCTTTTACTTCTAACCCGCAGGCGATTCACCTTGGTTGTCTGATGACTGGAAATGGCATGAAATTCTCTGGCGTGTTGGTCGGCTATATCCATCGACATAAATGAAAAGTCAAGTTAGGGGCTGTCAACAACTTTCTTCTGTTCTTCTGATTGCTTCATTTTTTATCCCAGAAACAAAGCGATCACACACTGCTCGGTCCTGAAAGTTTCCGAAATGACAGTGAATGGATAGCTTTTTTAAAGCTACAATGGACTCACTGATGCTCTCGTCAACGAATTGATCTCGTATTCCAAAATGATAACTTTCAGCAATTTGCAGGGGTTCAGTGCTGTAGTGCTAGAATCTCCGACTGTGGCGTGTCCTTTGGCTTGATGGGAACAAGCACATTTTTCAGGGTTTCATACACCTAGGGACCTGCTTCAGTCAGAAAAATAGTCCATTTTCTTTCTAACACCGCCCAGTTACAGTTTTCATCATCAGCGACTTCGACAGTACTAGTCGCGGTGAAAAACATTTCTAGCCGCTCTGAAAGTTTTTCAGTCACGTGCCCCAAGTGCCCTATTATTCCTATAGGCATGGCCATCTGGACTCTGACAATGTTAACAGTGTGCTTGTAATTTGTCTTGGATTTTTAGCTGTGCTGCAAAACAAAGAACCTCTCAAAGTCTCTGTTGTTTGGCAGGAATCATCCACCAACAAAAATTTCAGCTAGGGAATCCGATTATCCTATCCTCATCGCCAATGTGATATATTCTTTATGACATCACACACGCAGACTTTACAAGATGGCTCCAATACATCATGTGACTTTATTAACGACGATCTGCCCACCTGTGACAGGGTCTGTGATTCTCGTATTGGACTGTTCAGCCACCTAATGACTCATTTTAAGAGTGGAAGCAAGTCTTCCTCGATTCCAAGGGACTGCCTATGATGATGAGACACACAGACTTTACAAGATGGCTCCAAACATCATGTGACTTTATTGTTATACATCAGTAGTTGCAATATTACAGTAATCCACTAGATGGAGCAGTAGTCCACCAGGTGGAGCTCTATATTGCAGGGGGAAATTTTAACTTAAAAAAAAAGGTGGGTTGGGGGCATGGGGGTAGTTAATGTGTTAAAGATCTGAATCCTGACCTGAATCTGCCTCCAACCCACACATTTCTGCTTGTAACGGAGGCGGGACAGGAGGCGGGTCTCTATTTAAATATTAAAAAGAGGCTGTAAGCCTCTTTAACATCCACTTTGTGTTCAACTGTAGCTGGTCGGGTTTTGCACACTTAGTTAAACTCCCCAGCTACAAGCAAGGCGAGGACTGCTGCATCTTGGGGGTAAGTGCATTTATACCTACCTCCTAGATCAAGGGTCCTTGCCTAACCCACCCCACATGATCGGAGTCCCCCCTCAAGGCCTCCAATTGCCTTCCCAGATTTCCCAACCCCAAACCCCCCTCCACCGATAATCCTCAGGCTGGCCCTGTTGCTCTCTCGCCCCCGCCCCCCCCCCCAACACCGATGATCCTCATGCCGGCCCCGTTCATCTCTTCCTCCCCCTCACGATGGTTCTCAGGCTGGCCCCGATGCATCCCACCCACCCCCCCCCCCCCCACAATCTTCCAGCCCCGATGCATGCTTCTCTCCCTCTCCCCTTTCCCCCGATGGTTGCTTCTATCCCTCACCCATGCTCCAGCCCCAATCTTTTTTCCCTCCCTCCCGCTGCTCCAGCCCTGGCCATTGCTTCTCTCCACCCCCATCCCATCCGTGCTCCGTCCCCAATCTTCTTTTCCCCCACCCCCACCCCTAATGCTCCAGTCCTAATTTTGTCACCCTCCCCCAATGCTCCAGCCCTGGTCATTGCATCTCTCCACTTCCCCCCCCCCACCGATGCTCCTGCCCCGATCTTCTCTCCCTCTCCCCAATGCTCCAGCTCCCCATTGTTGCTTCTCTCACCATCCCCCCTCCCCGATGCTCCGCCACAATCCTCTCTCCCCTGCTTGTGCCCTTCCCTCCGCACCCTCCCCCCACCCCCCATCCCAAAAACTCATTAATACAACAATTGTGTAAAGGGGAAATTTGTAAAGCCTATTTCACTGACACTGCTGGAACAAGCCATTGGCTCAGTGGTAGCATTCCCATCTCTGAATCAGCAGGTGCAGGGTTCAAACCCCGCTCCAGACAAACCCGGCGGGCAGAGAGCAGAGCAGCGGAGTTGACATCCTGTGGGATACTCACGTCTGGTGGGTGTGGGTGGTCCCCTCTAATCATATGGTGAACCAGAAAGCATTCCTGCCGTAGAGGAATAACCAGCCTCTTGGCTGGTATAAAGATGGAAGGAACATCCAAGTCATGGCATATCAGACTGTTAATCAGCCTGCAAACCTTTCCACTACTTCACAGTCTTCTCCAATGGGATGAGTGTGAAGATTCACCAACAACTGTCAGCGTTATACAGATCTTCTAGATTGCATAATAGAGAACAGGATGACTTTTTCAGTATGCGGCAGAGACATAGATACCACAACATGGAGCATGGGAACTTTAGGTTGACTATTCTGAGTCGCTGGAAGGAGAACTGAAAAAAATTTCACAACTTGAAAAAAAGCACCCATTATTGCAGCAAGTATATTACTGTAAAGTAGCAATGAAGGAGAGCTATGGAAATGAAATTAATTGGTATTTGTTATAAGGATATGTCCTGTACATGCACATAGAAATTTACAAATTTAAATGTGCAAAAGCACCCTGTCCTAATATGGAGGGGAAGGGCATATAAGGGAATGAGGTTATTAATATTTGTCATAGATCCATACATATAATTAAAGTTTTATCGACCTAGAAATTCGGCCATTCAGCACCCCTTTTTTCGGGCATTAACTGGCCTACTAGGTCCCAATATGGCGTCCTGGAAGCGTGCTGCCTGCCATATTGGAGAAGGAGAAAAAATTGTTATGTAGTGCTGACACCAGAAGCAAGTATTGGGCCATTTTCATATACAAATAATGTATGTTATGCCTGTTTGCAGCCCCTTGGGTGTTGGGACTGCCTGTTGGGCTGCAATTAACGATGCGGTTTTTGAAACTTACATACCTGAATGTGGAGTTGGGAGGAGCAGGAGTGATTAAATTACAGGTGTCCCTCAGTGTCCTCTTCCAGCACTAATCCATTTTTGCCATTTATCATACATTGAATGCAAATTTCAACTGGGATTAACTTTTGATTGCTTTTGTCACCAGTTTATTATGTCATGCTCCTTGTTGCGGCTAAAACTAAAAGAAATCTAAAGGTTACATTACAACTGTAGTGTCCGTGCAAAGCAATTTAAAGAAAGTGGACCTCTGCTGCTGTTGCTTCCTCCACAATCATCACCATTCCCACCCACCCCTGATCTAGCCTTCGATCTCTCTCTCCAACCCCCACCTCCTGGCCTCCGATCTATCCTCCTTCCCCCTCTCATCTGGCTTCCAATCTTCCTTCCCACCTCCACCCGGTCTCCGATTTCCCAGCGCCCATCGATCTGGTCCTGACTTACTTAAGGGTCGCTGTGAGACCAGTTGAATTGTTAATATGTGTTCCCAGTGAATGAATGTCCCCTTGGGGATATGAGGTCAGAAAAAAAACAGGAGCAAAGTGGATTTTATTTTGCACCAACATAAAACTTGTACAGTGTAAATCCAAGTTAGGGCCCCACGTGACTCCAGATTCAAGCTGCCTTCACGCTATAATTGCAGTGTTGGCCCAAGAAGTAATTGCTTTGCACGGACACTATAGTTGTAATGTCATCTTTAGATTTCTTTAGATATCAGCCACTGGGAAAGTTGTCACTAGAGTTCTCCTCAACCGCCTTCTGCCTATGGCCAAGGAGCTCTTCCCGGAATCACAGTGCAGATTTCGTCCCCTACAGGGCACAACAGACATGATCTTTGCAGCGCGACAGCTGCAGGAAAAATGCAGGGAGCCCTTATACATGGCCTTTTTTGATCTTACAAAGGCCTTTGACACTGTCTACCGTGAGGGTCTATGGAGCGTCCTCCTCCGTTTCGGATGCCCCCAAAAGTTTGTCAACATCCTTTGCCTGCTCCACGACGACATGCAGGCTGTGATCCTTACCAATGGATCCATTACAGACTCAATCCACGTCCGGACCGGGGTCAAACAGGGCTGTGATCGCTTCAACCCTCTTCTCAATTTTCCTCGCTGCAATGCTCCACCTCGCAGTCAACAAGCTCCCGACTGAAGTGGAACTAAACTACAGAACCAGTGGGAAGATGTTCAACCTTTACCATCTCCAGGCCAGGTCCAAGATCACCCCAGCCTCTGTCGTCGAGCTACAGTATGTGGACGGCGCCTGCGTCTGCGTACATTCTGAGGCTGAACTCCAGGAAATAGTCAATGTATTCATCGAGGCATATGAAAGCATGGGCCTTACGCTTAACATCCGTAAGACAAAGGTCCTCCACCAGCCTGTCCTCACCGCACAGCACTGTCCCCCAGGCATAAAGATTCACAGCGCGGCCCTCAACAACATGGACCATTTCCCATACCTTGGGAGCCTTTTATCAACAAAAGCAGACAGCAGAGATTCAACACCACCTCCAGTGCGCCAGTGCAGCCTTCGGCCGCCTGAGGAAAATAATGTTCGAAGACCAGGCCCTCAAATCTACCACCAAGCTCATGGTCTACAGGGCTGTAGTAATACCCGCCCTCCTGTATGGATCAGAGGCATGGACGAGGTACAGAAGAAACCTCAAGTCGCTGGGGATATATCACCAACGATGTCTCCGCAAGATCCTGCAAATCCGCTGGGAGGACAGGCACACCAATATCAGTGTCCTCGCCCAGGCTAACATCCCCAGCATTGAAGCACTGACCACACTCGATCAGCTTCGCTGGGCAGGCCACATAGTTCGCATACCAGACACGAGACTCCCTAAACAAATACTCTATGCGGAGCCAAAGGTGTACAGCAGAAACGTTACAAGGACACCCTCAAAGCCTCCCTGATAAAGTGCGACATCACCACTGACACCTGGGAGTTCTTGGCCGAAGACCGCCCGAGGTGGAGAAAGTGCATCCGGGAGGGCGTTGAGCTCTTCGAATCTCAATGCCGAAAGCGTGAAGAGGTCAAGCACAGGCAGCGGAAGGAGCATGTGGCAAACCAGTCCCACACACTCCTTCCCTCGGCGAATATCTGTCCCACCTGTAACAGACTGTGGCTCTCATATTGGATTATTCAGCCACCAAAGAACTCACTTCAGGAGTGGAAGCAAGTCTTCCTCGATTCCGAGGGACTGCCTATGATGATGATTTAGATTTCTTTTCGTTTCAGCCAGCAACAGGGAGCATGACCTAATAAACTGGTGACAAAAGCAATCAACAGTTAATCCCAGTTAAAACGTATTCAATGTATGATAAATGGCAAAAATGGATCAGTGCTGGAAGAAGCACTGAAGGACACCTGTAATTTAATTAGAAGTTGCTCAATTTGAAATACAATATAGCTGTGTAAGAAATCCTACAAAAATATTTAGCTCTATATCAGTAATATTTTCATTAAATGCTTTTACGGTAATTTTATTTCTGCGACAGTAGATGGGCAATTAAGTACATAAGCTGTCATGAGAACAAATGCAGAATCTAAATGACTGCCGAGGTTAGTATTTGTCTGGGCCTGGAGATTTACCAACACAGTATCCTTTCAGGTCAAATTTTGTCACTTTTCTGGATTTTTTTTACACACCAAAGAAGTTCAATTTATGTCCTATACTTTGTTGCAATATTGCCTCTGTTAAGTGGATGTAATATACATTAGTTTAGTCCTGTTCAAATCGAAGCTGGCAGAATTTTTAATTACTTGATATTAGACACCTCGAGGATGAAATTCAATAAGGGCCAAAAACGGGCAGGGGCACCACAGTGTGAGATTTGCTCACGCCCATTCAGAAAACACATGTTAATTTGGTGCTGTCTGCTAATTTAAATTATTTTAGTACACAGCCTAGCAATTATCGTGCTGCTTCAAGTTGTGCACTCAGCAGGAGGCCCAATGTTACGTCGCTGTAGTGACGCTACATTTTCTTAAAGCAAGGATGTCAGTTTTGAAAGCAGTCTCAAAAAAACTAAAAATCATTCAAAAATAGCCAGTGTCTAGCCCTTAAAGCTAAACTGCCTCTTGCACGTAAACAAGTGTAAAAGTGCTTCAGCACTAACATAAATGGCTCAACAGGCCAGGAAATGGGCATCCAGGGTCTCGGACACAGCACGCCAGCTTTGCATAGGGAGTTAACACTGGAAGAAAGTACCTCTACCCACAGGGGACAAGGAGGCCCCCCAGAAAGAAGGATGTGGGACAAGATCACCGAGGCGGTCACTGCTAACAGTACCACCCTCAGGACCTGGCTCCAGTGCTCAAAGAAGTTTCATGACCTCAAACGAGTGGTCAAGGGCAGTAAATGTATCTTCAAAAGCCATCTCCTACTAACTGCACCACTAGCCTATTTCAGCATTGTGGGTAAGAAGACGCTGTGATGGTCAGTAACAGAGGAAAGGTAAGGTAGAATCATAGAATTCATAGAAGGTCTCTGTGTTCCTGCACCCCCTTTAGAATTGTACCCTTTCGACGTTAAATTTCATCTGCCCAGTGTCCGCCCATTTCACGCGCCTGTCTATGTCTTCTTGAAGTCTATCACTGTCCTCTTCTCTGTTCACTATATTTCAAAGTTTTGTGTCTCGGCAAACTTTGAAATTGTGCCCTGTACACCGACATCCAAATCAGTAATATATATTAAGAAAAGCAGTGGTGCTAGTACCGACCTCTGGGGAACACCACTGTATACCTTGCTCCAGTCTGAAAAACAACCGTTCACCACTACTCTCCGTTTCCTGTCCCCTTAGCCAATTTTGTCAACCTCTGTTATCGAACCATGTGTGGGACAAAAGTTGAAAGGGAAATTGGGGCTGTGTTCACTGGTACTGTAGGCAGATGATTTGATCCCCGATAACCTGGCCAGAAAGCGGCTGTCAGGATCGCCTCCTTTCATCCATTTTTTCCTCTTCTATTTCCTCCTGTGTCCTCTGCGAGCAGCTTGTCCCCTTTGCTGCCTCTGCTTCATCTCCATTTGATGTTGCAACCCAAAGGGGACAGCAACTACAGCCCCCAGGACTCTACCTTGACTCACAAAGGGTGGTAGAGGCAGAAACCCTCACCACATTTAAAAAGATACTTGTATCTGCACTTGAAGTGTCATAACCTACAGGGCTACGGACCAAGAGCTGGAAAGTAGGATTAGGCTGGATAGCTCTTTGTCAGCCGGCACAGACATGATGGGCTTGTTGTGTATCTGTAAAGCATGCATTCTCATGTTCCGCCACCAGGGAGCGCATCCTCTGAAGTCCCAAGGGATCCCAGCATCACCTTGGGAGCACTGTATATAAGCCGGCCCCTAAGGCCTGTTACTCACTCTGGAGTGTCTTAATAAAGACTGAGGTCACTGTTACTTTAACCTCCCTGTGTGCAGTCTCATCTGTGTTAGGAGCACAACAACTGGCAACGAGTACATGAATCCAACACAAAGATGCAGCAAACTGTGGGCATCCTGGGAAAGATCTTGGAGCATGAGGACTGGGAAGCCTATGTTGAATGGCTAGACCAGTACTTTGTAGTCAACGAGCTGGACGGAGAAGGAAGCGCTGCAAAAAGGAGAGCAGTCCTCCTCACAGTCTGCGGGGCACCGACCTACAGCCTCAGGAAGAATCTTCTGGCTCCGGTGAAACCCACAGATAAGTCATATGAGGAGCTGTGTACACTGGTTCAGGAGCATCTTATCCCGAGGGAGAGCATGCTGATGGCGAGGTATCGGTTCTACACATACCAGCAATCTGAAGGTCAGGAAGTGGCGAGCTACGTCGCCGAACTAAGGCGACTTGCAGGACAATGTGAGTTTGATGGCTACCTGGAGCAAATGCTCAGAGACTTTTTTGTACTGGGCATTGGCAACGAGACCATCCTATGAAAACTTTTGACTGTAGAGACACCGACCCTCAGTAAGGCCATTGCGATAGCACATGCATTTATGTCCACCAGTGATAACACCAAACAAATCTCTCAGCACACAAGTGCTAGCAATGTTCATAAATTAACTGGAACTGTGTTTGCGAGCAGAAATGTACAGGGCAGAAACCACGAGTCTGCAACTGCCAGCAGGCCTCAGGTGATCCAGATAACTCAGAGTCCGCAACAAAGGATGAATGCAAGGCAATTCACACCTTGTTGGCATTGTGGAGGCTTCCATTTAGCCTATTTATGCCGCTTCAAAGGGTATGTTTGCAAGAGCTGTGGAATAATGGGGCACCTCCAACGAACTTGCAGACGAGCTGCAAGCTCTGCAAAACCTGCTAACCACTACGTGGCAGAGGAAGATCGGTCCATGGTGGACCAAAGCAATTTCGAGCCTCAAGAGAGAGGAGGAAGATCCTGAAGTACATGGGGTGCACACATTTTCGACGAAATGTCCACCTATAATGCTAAACGTAAAATAGAATGGCTTACCCATAGCCATGGAACTGGACACTGGCGCTAACCAATCCATCATGAGTAAAAAGATGTTTGAGTGACTGTGGTGCAACAAGGCACTCAGACCAGCCCTGAGCCTCATCCACACGAAACTGAGTATGTACACCAAAGAGCATTTCACTGTCCTGGCAGCGTCATAGTCAAGGTCATCTATGAGGGCACGGTGCACGAACTGCCACTTTGGATTGTCCTCGGCGATGGCCCCGCACTGTTTGGAAGGAGCTGGCTGGGCAAAATCTGCTGGAACTGGGATGACATCCGAGCGCTTTCACATGTCGATGAGGCCTCATGTACCCAGGTTCTAAACAAATTTCCTTCCGTTTTTGAGCCAGGCACTGGAAACTTTTCTGGGGCGAAGGTGCGGATCCACTTAGTCCCAGAGGCATGACCCATTCGCCACAAGGCGCAAGCGGAACCTCACATGATGAGGGAAAGAGTGAAAATCGAGCTGGACACGCTGCAACGTGAGGTCATCATCTCCCCAGTGGAATTCAGTGAGTGGGCAAGCCCGATTGTTCCAGTACTCAAAAGTGATGGCACGGTCAGGATTTGCGGCGATTATAAAGTAACTATTAATCGTTTCTCGCTGCAGGACCAATACCCGCTACCTAAGGCAGACGACCTATTTGCGACGCTGGCAGGAGGCAAGACGTTCACCAAGCTTGACCTGACATCGGCCTACATGACGCAGGAGCTGGAGGAGTCTTCAAAGGGCCTCACCTGCATCAACACGCACAAGCGACTGTTCATCTGCAACAGATGCCCGTTTGAAATTCGGTCGGCTGCAGCGATCTTCCAGAGAAACATGGAGAGCCTACTCAAGTCGGTAGCACTCATGGTGGTTTTTCAGGACGACATATTGGTCACGGGTCGGGACACCGCCGAGCACCTACAAAACCTGGAGGAGGTCCTCCAGCGACTGGATCGTGTAGGGCTGCGGCTGAAGAGGTCGAAATGCGTCTTCATGGCAACAGAAGTGGAGTTTTTGGGAAGAAAGATCGCGGCAGATGGCATTCAACCCACAGACGCCAAGACAGAGGCTATCAGGAATGCGCCCAGGCCACAGAACGTCATGGAGCTGCAGTCGTTCCTGGGACTCCTCAACTATTTGGGTAACTTCCTACTGGGGTTAAGCATCCTCTTAGAGCCCCTACATATGTTATTGCGTAAAGTTGAGAACTGGGTTTGGGGAAAAAAAAACAAGTAATTGCTTTTGAGAAAGCCAGAAACATTTTATGCTCCAACAAGCTGCTTGTATTGTATAACCGGTGTAAAAGACTCGTGCTAGCATGTGATGTGTCGTCATACGGAGTCGGGTGTGTAGTACAACAAGCTAACGTTGCGGGGAAGTTGCAACCTGTCGCCTATGCTTCCAGGAGCTTGTCTAAGGCCGAGAGGGCCTACCACATGATTGAGAAAGAGGCATTAGCGTGTGTGTTCGGGGTAAAGAAAATGCATCAGTATCTGTTTGGCCTCAAATTTGAGCTGGAAACCAATCACAAGCCCCTCATACCCCTGTTTGCTGAAAACAAGGGGATAAATACTAATGCCTCAGCCCACATACAAAGTTGGGCACTTGCACTATCAGCGTTTAACTATACCATCCGCCAGGCACCGAGAACTGTGAGGATGATCTCAGTCAGCTACCATGAATGGAAATGGCGCAGCCTGCAAACTTGTTGATGGTAGCACAGCCCGCAGACTTATTGATGGTCATGGAAGCATTTGAAAATGATAAATCACCTGTCACGGCCCGCCAGTTTAGGACTTGGACCAGCCAAGATCCTCTGCTGTCCCTAGTAAAAAACTGTGTACTGCATGGGAGCTGGGCCAGCATCCCCGTTGAAATGCAAGAGCCAATCGAGCCATTCCAGCGGCGAGAGGACGAGCTGTCCATTCAGGCAGACTGCCTGTTGTGGGGTAACCACGTAGTGCTACCCAAAAAGGGCAGGGAGACGTTCATCTCGGATCTCCACAGCACACACCCGGGTTGAGTAATGATGAATGTGATAGCCAGATCCCACGTGTGGTGGCCCGGTATTGACTCTGACTTGTGTACGGCAATGCAGCGTTTGTGTTCAGTTGAGCAATGCGCCCAGAGAGGCATCACTAAGTTTGTGGACCTGGCCCTCCAGACCATGGTCAAGGATCCATGTCGACCATGCAGCCCGTTTCTCGGTAAAATGTTCCTGGTGGTGGTGGATGCTTTTTCAAAATGGATTGAATTTGAAATAATGTTGGGAAACACCGCCACCACCACCACCATTGAAAGCCTGAGGACCATGTTTGCCACCCACGGCCTGCCTGACATACTGGTCAGTGACAACGGGCCATGTTTCACCAGTGCGGAATTTAAAGAATTCATGACACGCAATGGGATCAAACATGTCACCTCGGCCCCGTTTAAACCAGCCTCCAATGGGCAGGCCGAGCGGGCAATACAAACAATCAAACAGAGCCTCTAATGAGTCTCAGAAGGCTCGCTCCAAACCCGCCTGTCCCGAGTACTGCTCAGCTACCGCACGACACCCCACTCACTCACAGGGGTGCCCCCAGCTGAGCTACTCATGAAAAGGACACTTAAAACCAGACTCTCGCTGGTTCACCCCAACCTGCATGATCAGGTAGAGAGCAGGTGGCAGCAACAAAATGTAAACGATGGTCGCGCCACTGTGTCATGAGAAATTGATCTGAATGACCCTGTGTATGTGCTAAACTATGGACATGGTTCCAAGTGGATCGCGGGCACGGTGATAGCTAAAGAAGGGAGTAGGGTATTTGTAGTCAAACTGGACAATGGAAAAATTTGCAGAAAGCACCTGGACCAAATGAGGCTGCGGTTCACAGACTGCCCTGAACAACCCCCAGCAGACCATCTTTTTCGAGACCACAGCACACACCCAAAGGATCAACGACACCACGCCAGACCAGGAAATCAAACCCATCACGCCCAACAGCCCAGCAAGGCCAAGCTCACCCAGCAGCCCTGCAGGGCCAACAACACGCCAGCCCAGCGAGGGCACAGCCAACACACCAGAACAAACATTTGTACCGAGGCAGTCCACCAGGGAAAGAAAGGTTCCCGACCGCCTCACCTTGTAAATAGTTTTCACTTTGACTTGGGGAGAGTGATGTTGTGTATCTGTAAAGCATGCACTCCCATATTCCGCCACCAGGGAGTGCATCCCCTGAAGTCCCAAGGGATCCCAGCATTCCTTGGGAGCACTGTATATAAGCCAGCCCCCTAAGGCCTGTTACTCTGGAGTGTCTTAATAAAGACTGAGGTCACTGTTACTTTAACCTCCCTGTGTGCAGTCTCACCTGTGTTAGAAACACAACAAGGCTGATTTCCGGGCCGAGCCGCCGCACACTGCTCCCTCCAATGGCCCCGGCCTGCTGATGGTCTTGCAGGCCAGGACCGTGCCGATTTCCAGCCCGGCCCGGAAAGCAGCGCAGTCCCGGCCTGCAACACCACCAGCAGGCCGCGGCCATTAAAGGGAGCAGCATGCGGAGGCATACCACTTCAGGGGGCAGCGCATGCTGCTGCAGGAGGGCAACGGCTGCGAAGCTAGGTCGCTGATTGCAGTGCAGATAGTCACAGCAGGAGGGGCGAAGGAGTGGCAAGAGTTTGTAGATGGAAGTGACCGGGGCCCAGGAGAGGCGTGAGTTTGGGGCTCAGAAGAGGCCAGGGCCCAGGTGCAGCACGGGCCAGCCCACACTGCGATATGTGTGCGCACTAGGTCCGTGCAGTAGTACTGGTCTCCAGTCACCTTGCCACTGAACCAAGACCTAGCCCTGTTAAGCCCATTTGGTGGCTGGTGTGCAATGGCCACCACATGTTAAAAAAATCCATGCAAAGGCATTTTCCACCCTTCAAGATGTAGTTCAGGATCTGCAATATTAGGTCCTTCATTGAAACACCAGTGAATTTATTCCTTTTTGGCATGGAAGCAAGTCATCCTCACTTCGTAAGTCGTCCCTTGAAATTGAGGAAAACTTTCTTCCACTCTAAAAGTGAGTTCCCAGGTCATTGAACAGTCCAATATGGCAATTAAAGTCTCTGTCACAGGTGGGACAGCCAGTCATTGGAGGAAAGGGTGGTGGAGAGTCTGGTTTGCCGCACGCTCCTTCCGCTGCCTGCACTTGTTTTCTGCATGGTCTCAGCGACAAGACTCGAGGTGCTCAGCGCCCTCCCGGATGCTCCTCCTCCACCTAGGGCGGTCTTTGGCCAGGGACTCACACGTGTCAGTGAGGATGTTGCACTGTATCAAGGAGACTTTGAGGGTGTCCTTGAAATGTTTCCTCTGCCCACCTGGGCTCACTTGCTGGGTAGAGCACTTGCTTTAGGAGTCTTGTGTCAGGCATGCGAACAATGTGGCCCGCCCAATGGAGCTGGTCTATGATTCTATGACTGTGACAAGTGGTGTTCTCAGAGGCCTTCCTTTAAGATCCAAATCCTTGCAAGCACCCAGCGACACTCCCTGTTCTCCCTGCACCACTTTAACAACGATTTTATTGCACCAAGCGACTACTCCAATAAAATGTAAAAAAAATTCCTAAAGCTGAAATCGAAACTTACCTGAAAGATGTGTGTGTCCCGATAAGAAGCACTGACAGCATCTCTGTCGAATAGCTGCATGCACGTTCTTCTGTTTCTGACTCAGAGGCATGAGTGCTGCCACCTTAGCCACTTTGTTACATTGAAACATAGAAATTAGGTGCAGGAGTAGGCCATTCGGTCTCTCGAGCCTGCATCGCCATTCAATAAGATCATGGCTGATCATTCAATCTCAGTACCCCTTTGCTACTTTCTCTCCATACCCCTTGATCCCTTTGGCCGTAAGGGCCATATCTAACTCCCTTTTGAATACATCTAACGAACTGGCTTCAACAACTTTCTGTGGTAGAGAATTCCACAGGTTAACCACTCTCTGAGTGAAGAAGTTTCTCCTCATCTCAGTCCTAAATAGCTTAACCCTCATCCTTAGACTGTGACAACTGGTTCTGGACTTCCCCAACATCGGGAACATTATTCCTGCATCTAACCTGTCCGATCCCGTCGGCATTTTATATGTTTCTATGAGATCCCCTCTCATTCTTCTAAACTCCAGTGAATATAAGCTTAGTCGATCCAGTCTTTCTTCATATGTCAGTCCTGCCATCCCAGTCTGCTGAACCTTCGCTGTACTCCCTCAATAGCAAGAATGTTCTTCCTCAGATTAGGAGACCAAAACTGAACACAATATTCCAGGTGTGGCCTCACCAAGGCTCTGTACAACTGCAATAAGACCTCCCTGCTCCTATACTCAAATCCTCTAGCTATGAAGGCCAACATTCCATTTGCTTTCTTCACTGCCTGCTGTACCTGCATGCCAAACTTCAATGACTGATGTACCATGACACCCAGGTCCTGTTGCACCTCCCCTTTTCCTAATCTGTCACCATTCAGATAATATTCTGTCTTCCTGTTTTTTCCACCAAAGTGGATAACCTCACATTTATCTACATTATATTGCATCTGCCATGCATTTGCCCACTCACCAAACCTGCCCAAGTCACCTTGCAGCCTCTTAGCATCCTCCTCACAGCTCACACTGCCACCCAGCTTAGTGTAATCTGCAAACTTGGAGATATTACATTCAATTCCTTCATCTAAATCATTGATGTATATTGTAAATAGCTGGGGTCTCAGCACTGAACCCTGCAGCACCCTACTGGTCACTGCCTGCCATTGTGAAAAGGACCCATTTGTTCCAACTCTCTGCTTCCTGTCTGCCAACCAGTTCTCTATCCACGTCAATACATTACCCCCAATACCATGTGCTTTAATTTTGCACACTAATTTCTGGAGTGGGACCTTGTCAAAAGCCTTTTGAAAATCCAAATACACCACATCCACTGGTTCTCCCTTGTCCACTCTACTAGTTTCATCCTCAAAAAATTCTAGAAGGTTTGTCAAACATGATTTCCCTTTCATAAATCCATGCTGAATTGGACTGATCCTGTCACTGCTTTCCAAATGCGCTGTTATTTCATCTTTAATAATTGATTCCAACATTTTCCCCACCACCAATGTCAGGCTAACCGGTCGATAATTCCCTGTTTTCTCTCTCCCTCCTTTTTTAAAAAGTGGTGTTACATTAGCTACCCTCCAGTCCCTAGGAACTGATCCAGAGTCAATAGAATGTTGGAAAATGATCACCAATGCATCCACTATTTCTAGGGCCACTTACTTAAGTACTCTGGGATGCAGACTATCAGGCCCTGGGGATTTATCGGCCTTCAATCCCATCAATTTCCCTAACACAATTTCCTGACTAATAAAGGATTTCCTTCAGTTCCTCCTTTTCGCTAGACCCTCGAACCTCTAGTATTTCTGGAAGGATATTTGTGTCTTCCTTAGTGAAGACAGATCCAAAGTACTTGTTCAATTTGTCTGCCATTTCTTTGTTCCCCATTATAAATTCACCTGATTCTGACTGCAAAGGATCTACGTTGGTCTTCACTAATCTTTTTCTCTTCACATATCTATAGAAGCTTTTGCAGTCAGTTTTTATGTTCCCAGCAAGCTTCCTCTCATGCTCTATTTTCCCCTCCTGATTAAACGCTTTGTCCTCTGCTGAATTCTAAATTTCTCCCAGTCCTCAGGTTTGCTGCTTTTTCTAGCCAATTTATATGCCTCTTCCTTGGATTTAACACTATCCCTAATTTCCCTTGTTAGCCACGGTTGAGCCACCTTCCCCATTTTATTTTTACTCCAAACAGGGATGTACAATTGTTGAAGTTCATCCATATAATCTATAAATGTCTGCCATTGTCAACCCTTTAAGTATCATTTGCCAGTCTATCCTAGCCAATACCATCGAAGTTACCTTTCCTTAAATTCAGGACCCTAGTCTCTGAATTAACTGTGTCACTCTCCATCTTAATAAAGAATTCTACCACATTATGGTCACTCTTCCCCAGGGGGCCTCGCACAATAAGATTGCTAATTTAGTCCTCTCTCATTACACAACACCCAGTCTAGGATGGCCAGCCCTCTGGTTGGTTCCTCGACATATTGGTCTAGATAACCATCCCTAATGCACTCCAGGAAATCCTCCTCCACCGCATTGCTACCAGCTTGGTTAGCCCAATCTATATGTAGATTAAAGTTGCCCATGATAACTGCTGTACCTTTATTGCACGCATCCCTAATTTCTTGTTTGATGCCATCCCCAACCTCACTACTACTGTTTGGTGGTCTGTACACAACTCCCACTGGTGTTTTCTGCCCTTTGGTATTCCACAGCTCTACCCATACAGATTCCACATCATTCAGGCTAATGTCCTTTCTTACTATTGCGTTAATTTCCTCTTTAACCAGCAATGCTACCCCACCTCCTTTTCCTTTCTGTTTATCCTTTCTGAATGTTGAATACCCCTGGATGTTGAGTTCCCAGCCTTGGTCACCCTGGAGCCATGTCTCCGTAATCCCAATTAAATTATAATCGTTAATAGCTGCCTGCGCAGTTAATTCATCCACTTTATTACGAATACTCCTCGCAATGAGGCACAGAGCCTTCAGGCTTGTCTTTTTAACACTCTTTGTTGCTTTAGAATTTTGCTGTAATGTGGCCCTTTTTGATTTTTGCTTTGGGTTTCTCTGCCCTCCACTTTTACTATTCTCCTTTCTGCCTTTTGCTTCTGCCCCCATTTCATTTCCCTCTGTCTCCCTGCATAGGTTCCCATCCCCCTGCCATATTAGTTTAACCCCTCCCCAACAGCACTAGCAAACACTCCCCCTAGGACACATTGTGCACACATGTTAGTGAGGGAAGTCAGAACCATTGTTTTTTTCTTTTGACAATTTCAGAAGCATTCTAATATGTCAGTTCAGACGGATGCTAAATACATTGAAAGAAAGGTACTGCTCTCCTTTGTAATATAATTATTGCAAATTAACAGGAAAATAATAAAATGAATGCATTGTGACAACTCCAGTATAAGAGAGCATTCACTTATATGGTGTGGTTCTGCTGGTCACAAACAAGGCGCACTTTGAGAGAGTAGAATTTTATTCTTTTGACATAGAACAAGGGAGAAAGCATGTCCATATGGGTGCAGTCTATGACTCTTTGGACCTTCTGGAATCCTACCACTCGGTAAACTTACAGTGCCCTGCTATGCTGCTGCTGACTGATAACGGGGAAGGCGATGCGAACATGCAAAATGTATGGGCTGGAAAAGACCAGCTAGCCCATCAAGCCTGCCCCACACTCCTGATGGCTGGAGCATCATGACTAAACATGTTCCAAGCTCTCCCACACAACCATGGAAAAAGACAGAGAAAAGCCCGAGGCCAGTATGGGAAAGAAAATCTCTGGAAAATTTCTCTCCGCCTCCCTCAGGCAATCAAAACCAGTCCAGGAGATTACATGGACTAAGTGTTGATTATTGGATGATCATTTCAGAGGCTCACTACTCTTGGGAAACAAAGAACCGCCTGACATCCAGTCTATTCCTACTTTTGCAAAGTTTAAATGCACGTCCCATGTTCCTCTCCAAACTATCAAACTGAAATAATCTATCAATTGGCATGCAATCCAGCCCTTTCCTTATTTTTATAAACCATTATCAGGTTGCCTCCATGTTCACACTGCTCAAGAGTAAATAGACCCAGCTCTTTAAGCCTATACAAGTAGCTGAGGTGCTTTAAGCTAGGAATCATTCTCATAACTCTCCTCTAAACCTTTTCCAAGGCCACTATATTACCCAACTTGTATTTATATAGCACCTTTAACAAAGTGAAATGTCCTAAGGCGCTTCACAGGAGTATTATGAGATTAAAAATTTGACACCGAGCCGCATAAGTAGAAATTCGTGCAGGTGACCAAAAATCTTGGTTAAAGAGGTAGGTTTTAAGGAGCGTCTTGAAGGAGGAAAGAGAGGTTGAGAGGCAGAGAGGATTAGGCAAGGAATTCCAGAGCTTGGGGCCTAGGCAACAGAAGGCACAGCCACCAATGGTTGAGCTCAAGACGGCAGAATTAGAGAAGCGCAGACATCTCGGGGGATTGTGGAGTTGGAGGATATTACAGAGATAGGGAGGGGCGAGGTCATGGAAGGTTTTGAAAACAAAGGTGAGAAACAAAACTGGGTGCAATGCTCCAGGTGTGGTCTAACCAACAACCTGTTTAATGATAGAATGGTGTCCTTTGGTTTGTATTGAATGATTCTATTAATACAACAAAATACCTTGTTAGCTTTGGCTATAACTTCTCTGCATTGGTTATGAGCCTTCAGTGATCTGGGCATAATAATGCCTCAATCCTTTTCTTTCTCTCAACCGCAATGAAATTGCATGCTTTAGCAAATAACACATTCATAACTTGTTTAACAAGTCCGTGCATGGCTGGCTGACAAATGATTGCTGATGTTAACAGTGGGTGCCTGGAATAACCTGGAGCATAATGGTCAAGGGCCATTGTGGCAGTGCGGTACCTGTTGTCATGTATGTAGACCATGTATACTAACTGTATAGTCACATAAGGTGTGCCACCTGAGGTCACTGCGGTGGGAGATCTGAGGATCACCTGCATAGGTGTGCAGGGCCCAGTATAAAAGGCTGCCCACCGTGGTTGTGCCTCACTCTGGAGTTACAATAAATGGGACTAAGGTCACAACAGCTCAAGTACAATACTCATGGAGTCATTCATAAGAGTATTAAAGACATAACAACTGGCGACGAGATTATGAACTTTCATGCAAAAATGACTAACGTTGGTGCATGAGAAAAATTCTCAGAGGGTGAAGATTGGGAAGCCTTTATGGAGCAGCTCGACCAATATTTCGTAGCAAACGACCTGGTAGGCGATGATCCGGCCACACTGGCAGAAAAGCGCAGAGCTATCCTGTTGACCAGTTGTGGGCCCGCGGTCTACGGCCTCATCAGGGATTTGCTTGCACCAGAGAAGACGACGACCAAGTCATATGAGGAGCTGAAAGTGCTAATTCGGGACCAACTCAATCCGAAGGAGAGCATCCTCACGGCCAGGCATCGATTTCATACACACCGCCGCCCCGAGGGCCAGGAAATCGCGAAGTACACTGCCGACCTCGGGAGGCTGGCAGGGCCGTGTGAATTCGGCCCATCCCTCGCCGATGCGTTGCGGGACATCTTCGTAATTGGCATCGGTCATGAGGCCCTTCTTTAGAGGCTACTGTCTGCAGAAACCACCGTCACTCTGCAGAACGCCATCAGCATCAGCCAAACGTTCACGACCTCAAGCCGCAGCTCCAAGCAGATGATGACTCACTCTCAGGACTCAAACCCAGCAAGTACTGGAATAACCTGGAACATAATGGTCAAGGGCCATTGTGGCAGTGTGGTACTGTTGTCATGTATGTAGACCATGTATACTAACTGTATAGTCACATAAGATGTGCCACCAGAGGGCACTGCGGTGGGAGACCTGAGGGTCACCTGCTTAGGTGTGCAAGGCCCAGTATAAAAGGCTGCCCACCATGCTTTCACAGGCAGAACTGTTGAACGTGAATCTGCCCAGGGCAGAGCGTACAGGTCCCCGAGTCCTTTAACTCTGAGTCCGCCGAGGAGTGCAAACGTAAGTCGAATAGCACCATGCTGGCGTTGCGGAGGTAATCACAGGGCTCATCGGTGTTGGTTCAGAGACTATGTGTGCAAAGGCTGAAGCACAAAGGGCCACCTCCAGCAAATGTGCAAAAGAGTTGTGACTCACCACGTGGAAGAGGAGTCAGCAGATGGCTGTGAATCCAACGTGGATTACGAGGAGATGGCTAGAGAGGCAGCTCAGTCCCAGGACGAAGTGTATGAAGTATATACCTGCACCACAGATTATCCTCCAGTGATAATGGAAGTCGAGATAAATGGCATTCCAGTCTTCACGGGGGCGAGTCAGTCAGTAATGAGCCAGGAAGCCTTTGAGAGGCTATGGAACGATCAAGCTGTACGACCCAAGTCGGTCCCGGTTCAGGCAAAGCTGCGCACCTACACCAGGCACTGATATCAGTTGTTGGTATTGCAGATGTAAGTGTATCCCATGATGGCGCAGTGCACAATTTACCATTGTGGATTGTTTCAGGTGATGGACCAACGCTACTCGGAAGAAGATGGATGGGGAAGATTCATTGGAACTGAGAAAACTTCATCCCTCCAGCGATCAACGTCCCCCGTGCTCAGAGGCAGAGCAAGCCCCCACCTTCGGTTGGACCAGGCATCGGAGAGCAGATCCACGCAGCCCCCGAGGCACAGACCGCTCATCATGACTGCGTGGCGATGATCTGGCCGAGACAACCCAAACGCACCTTCCCAGTTTCAGCGGCAGGACTCCTGGAGAGGACGATTGGATCAGAGGGCGCCTTCCCAGCTTCAGTGGCAAATTCCATGGGAAAGAAGATCCCTGTCGACATCATGGACAGGGAAAAGATGGCATCCAAACCATGAGGTGCAGAACCACGGGCCAGAAACAGTAAACTGCACCAATGCTTGCAGTCAGCTACCATCGCCCTCCACCCCGGTGGAAAAGGCGCAGCCCACAAACCCACTCGTCATCATGGCAATGCCCAAGAGCGAAGCGTCACCTGCAACGGTTTCTCCGAACGGGACCTGGACCAGTCAGGATCCCAAACTAGAGAGTGCTCACAATGGTGCCCTCAAGGAAAGCGAGTCAGCAGTCCCCTGCAAACTGCTAGACAAGACGATGCAGCCCCACTGTCGCTTAGACGAAACGCTCACTCGCTCAGACCACTTTCCAGGGAGCATCAGCGACACTGTGCAAACGAAAAGGACAGGGAGGTCACAGACACATCAGCTGTCTTTGGGCCTGCCCGACACTAGGAGTAACGGCAAGAGCACTAAGCTCCAACAACTCGAGCAAAATGAGCTCACCTCGCCCACAGACCCACTAGCATGGGGCGCTGCACCGCCACCAGGCGACCCGGATCTCATCCGGCTGTGCTGGATCTAGACTGTCCTTGTGTACCTGTACAGAGATACCTGTACTGATCATGTAAATGTACCACACAAAAAGAAACGCACTGTAATACACCCAACAAATGTACCAAGATGTAAATGTAAAACCCATGTGATGAACTTGAATGCAACTTGCATGTAACGGGCCATTAGCATGATCTCTGTGTGGGGGGAGAATGGAGTAGTTATGGACTCACAATCAGAAACCACAGGGACCTCCACTGGCAACAAATCTCACTACCAACCCACCCAAGCTAGAAGCGACCCTCCAATGGTCAACCAGGAAGAGCAAAGCCCAGGTCACCGTCAATGTACGAGTCAACTTGCATTAAAGACTTGGGGGGGAAGTGATGTCATGCATGTAGACCATGTATACTAACTGTATAGTCACATAAGGTGTGCCACCAGAGGGCACTGCGGTGGGAGACCTGAGGGTCACCTGCATGGGTTTGCAGGTCCCAGTATAAAAGGCTGCCAATCATGCTTGTGCCTCACTCTGGAGTTACAATAAATGGGACTAAGGTCACAACAGCTCAAGTACAATACTAGATCTCGTGGAGTCATTCATAAGAGTATAAAAGACATAACACCTGTGATGGAGGTGGACTTTATTCGCTTCCAGCACGTAACATAGCTCAGTCATGCCTTCCTTCGTAAAGTGAATTACCCACAGGCACTGCTCCCCTGAATCAATGTGAGCCTTTGGGGGTGAGTGCAATGTCTCTGGCTGCTTCTAAGGTGGCGGGGCTGCTACAGATGTCAAGGAAGTTACCACATACTTGAATTTTGCCTGCAATGAAGAAAAAGTTTCTCTGATGTTGCCACAAATGAAAACTGTAGTCACGCTGTCAGTTGCAGCACATCCTTGCTGCCTGCACGTAGGGGTAATGTTCCCTCCACATCCTTCTCTTCAAGTTAATACCCAAGAGTTTTGGGTTAACAACAACAACTTACATTTATGTAGCGCCTTTAATGTAGTAAAACATCCCAAGGCACTTCAGAGGGGCATAATTAAACAAAATTCGACACCGAGCCACATGAAGGGACATGAGGACAGATAGGTTTTAAGGAGCATCTTAAAGTAGGAGAGCGAGGGGGAGAGGTTTAGGGAGGGAATTCCAGAGCCTGGGGTCCCGTGACTGTCAGGCCATAGGGATGCCTTCTGCTCTAGCCCTGCTGGGAAAGTGACACATCCTGACCCACTCATGTTCAGAGTACATCACCTGGTGCCACTTCTTCACTATCCAATTGCCGGCAGGTGACAGAATCTGAACTTGTGTGTAGGAGCAAAAGATGCACAGCATGTTATTGAGGGGGTTGTGGCTGAGGCACATGGCAATGGCTGAAAATATGATCCCACTCTGCGGCTTGTTAGGCAGCCAGAAATGGGAATTTTCCCATCAGGAAAATCACCGCGCTATTTTCTAACTCCACCCTTCCCAGTTATGCTACAAAATCAGTGTAACTCAAGAAGAAATTCCTCCTAGGTGACTGTCGCTGCTCTCATATATGTGGAAATAGGCACGGTAAGCTAAAAGATAGGTTTTCCATCACTGATGTAGGGGCAGTGAGTGTTAAGCATACCGATTTTTTTTTAAAGCTGTAAATAGTCATTCACGGTCAGACTATTTACATATAAGGTGAGCTCCAGACCAGCTTGATCCTGGCTCAGAGAGCTCACTAATTGCAAGGGCAAGATTTCCTTCACAGCTACAACTCTTTAAAGGCTGGTACAGCCACTCAAGAGAAAACCCGCACGTGATTTTGGAAGGCCACAATTTTATTACTACAACTTTTGAAGTGGGTTGGAGGCACGTGGCAGAGAGAAGAAAAAGACAGACAAACTGAACAACATGTCTGTACCATGTTGCCAGAGGTCCTGAGAGCAAATGGGTACAAAGTTTGGCAGCTTTAGGTAGAATGCCATGGTGCAGTTTGACATCGGCCACATGCAAAATTCTCAGATACTGCGTCAACACTTCCCACGTATATACATGAAAGCTCATATTGCTTCAGAGCAAACTTTGTCACGGACATTGAAATAGGAAACAATTGTTTCACTTAAGTCTTTGAAGCTGTGCCTGCAAGGCAAAAGGTATCCACCCTGCATTCCATAATGACCCGAACTTTAGAAAAGCCTACCACCCAGGAGCAGCTTGGTGCCAATTTCATGTTGTTGTCACCTTTCCTTGTAAAAGCGATAAAAAGGTTTACCTTGGTAAACAATGTGACACACATTGGTGCACTGCTAATTGATTCATTCAGAAGACATTACCCATGAAGGCTTGGAACGATTCCATGGTGGAAATGTTTAAGGCTGTCATCACCTTAACATTTGCTGGCAGGCTTCTCTGTCACAGATGATATCTGAAAGTGCAGCTGGAGGAAATAGCACAACTCTGTATGCTTTGGTTTCTGGTCAGAGTTATGGGAGCAAGGGTGGATAAGGCAAACTGCCTCTGGTATGGTCGTGCTTGTTGCAAGTGAGCCAGTGGAATAAACCTGGTATTTAACAACCTTGTATGTGCATGAGAACATCTCCGCAGGTCAGGTTTACAAAAAGAGCTGGAGCTCAACTTCCAGCGCGAGCTGCTCCAAGTGTAACTTGCAAGTGGCTTCGAGGTGGGCGACTGGGTGACGTCATCAGGACCCAGGTTGCTGTTTGGAGCGTGGGCAGGAGCATCGGCGGGGTGATGTAAAGCAGAGGAACGGGAAGGACGTGGCAGAGGTGTGACGAGTGATTGAGGCGGAGGAGCAATGAGGGATCGTGGCTGAGATTCGGTGGGTGATTGTGGCGGAGGTCCGGCGAATGTTTGGTGCGGAGGTGCTGCGGGAAATTGTGGCAGAGGTGTAGTGAGTGTTTTGTGGTGGAGGAGCGGCGAATGTTTGTGGCGGAGGAGCGGCGAGAGATCGTGGCGGAGGTGCGGCAAATGAGGGTACGGGACCCAGAAGAGCCGAGGGCCCAGGGGCAGCACGGGCCAGCCCACACTGCGATATGTGTGCGCACTAGGTCCGTGCAGCAGAGCAGGTCTCCAGTCTTCCTGGTTAACCCTTGCCACTGGATAAAGGCCTAGCTCTGTCAAGGCTGATGTGCAACTGTCACCACACGTTTAAAAAAAATCCATGCACGGACATCTTCCACCTCTTCAATTGGAGTTCAGGACTGGAACATCGGGTCCTTCACTGAAACATCTGTGAACTCATTTGGAAGCAAGTCATCCTCGTTCGAGGGACCGCCTATGATGATGATGATGATGCTTGCTTCTGATCCCTCCTCACATCATTCTACTCTTCCAAATCTCAGAGACACAGGAACACCCAGATGATTCATTTCATGCAATTTGTGTTTGCTGCTAAAGTGCAGCTCTCAGGAATACTAAAATGGAAAATGCAGGTCCAAAATAAATATTATCTATTTTTTTTTAAATCGCAAAAGCCAACATAAAAATTAAACTAAAATATCATTAGGAGGGTTATATCACCCTACCAGTTTAGAGTGCTTAAATAGGTAGTTTAATTCCCTGAAATGGTAGGTACTGAAAAAGAGAAGAACGAAAATAAATTGTAAAATGTATAAGAATTGGACTACATTGAAAAACAAAAGAATGCAGCTGGGTAGGTGTAAGGCCTACTAAATGCAGCCCAGAATCACCAAAATCTCTTACTTCCAAAACAAGTCAACACATCTTTAAGAGAGCTCACTGTGGAAAATCAGGAAGTGACATTTAAAAAACTTGCGTAGCATAATGATGCGGTTGCTCTGGGGCAAACTACGTACAATGAAAGGCTGGGAAGTTCCACCTTCATCTGCCTAATTTGGAAACCTCGAATGAGCTGGTGCTCCACCACTGTCGAGAGCCTCCTATGGCAATAGTGCGGCCTGATGGCCAACCCCGGCCTACATGACCCTGATGCTGGGTAGGGTGATCCTCGGAAGCCCTCGCGCCGGTCACACACACACACACGCAACCGTTGCATAGTATCAAAAACTTACCACCCCGTTCCTAAAGATGGTAGAGTGGAGCTTGAAGGTAAAAGGCCAGTTAGACCTATTTTCCCAACTTTTTCCCCTGTGGATTGATTTTACACAGGAACATTTTTATCCCTGGCAGTACTTACAGAACCTTTTCACTACCCTCCTAAGGTGGGACAAATGTTTCAACATATTTATTTTTCCACAGAAGTAAAGCAATAAATTATTTCTCCCACAAATGTGGCAGAAGTTCTCTATTCCTTCACCAATGCGAAGGAAAATACCTTTGCGTGAAAACGACTTTCAGGAATTACAATCGCACCATAATCTAAATCCGTAATCAGACATCTCCCGTATACTTAGTAAACTCAGTGTTTCAGCAGGGTCCTTTTGAGGTTTTAATGTTTTGTCTTTGATTTTCATCCTACTCCGACACATGCTGGGGTCTTTCTCATACTTGGTCTGTGCTGCTGTACTGCTAATTAGCCGTCCAATTACTGCCCGGTTAACCACACATAAACTTCTGCAAGTAGCAACCTTTTCAGACTTCAAGGGAACTGTTAGAAGCAAAGAACAGCCTCTGTGTGGCTCCCTGAACAACAAAACCAGATGCAACATGTTTGAGTAGTTTGTTAACTAGGATTGCCACTTTGAAGTATTGTAAGTCTGTGGCTCTCGTATTGGACTGTTCAGCCACCAAAGAACTCACTTCAGGAGTGGAAGCAAGTCTTCCTCGATTCTGAGGGATTGCCTTTGATGATGATGATGATTGTACCCCAAATGCTTAGACAAGGATTATGGTATTTACAGGAAGAATGTTCAACAGTAAGCCTTCATACATTGCTGAGTTTCATGTCATCTGCAAATTTTAAAATTATGCCCTGTATGCCCAAGTCCCGATCATCAATATATATCAAAAAGAGCAGTGGTCCGAATACTGACCCCCGGGCTACACCACTGTACACATCCCTCCAGTCTGTAAAACAACATTCACCACTACTCTCTGCTTTCTGTTTTGTGTTCACGCTGCCACTGTCCCTTTAACCTCATGGGCTTTAAGTTTGTTACCAAGTCTATTACGAGATACTCTATCAGTATACAACACCAACTGCATTACCTGCGTCAACCCTCCCCATTACTTCATCAAGAACTCAATTAAGTTTGTCAAACACAATTTGCCTTTAAAAAATCCATGTTGGCTGACATTCATTAACCCAGATTTTTCTAAGTGACAATTCCTTTTCTCGCAGATTTTTGTCTCGGTATTTGTAAACAGGTCATGATGTTCAGGTGTCCACCTTTCGTCAGATTGAAGGCCGAGAGATAAACAGGCATTTTATTCGGGTTTGGAAATAGAGAAAGAAAGGGGATGGGAGAAGAGAGGAGAGATCGAGTTAATGTGTTCAATGACCTGCAAACAGGTGATGTAAAAGATCAGCCGTGAAATAATGCAGTCAGACAGAATGGAATGTGAAAATATTGAGGGAACAGGTTTGATAATCAGAGGAAAGGGCCATGTATAACAGAAACACAAGTAATAAAGAAACAATAATAAAGAGAAAAAAACTGCAGATATGAAAGTAAAACAGAATATGCAAGTAAAGCACAGACAATCTACCAATCATAAGGGGGACAAAAGGGGACCACACTAATCTGATAAAGGGTACATTCTCATAATGTCAAAGTTAGAGTCTGTCTTTTCTCTTTTACAGGTGCCACTGACCTACTGTTTAATTGTAGCATTTCTGCCTTTATTTCAGATTTTGAGCATTTGCATGTTTATTTTGATAAATGAAGAGGATATTTTGAACTTGTAAACATTTAAAATGCTGTCTTTCTGTTAAATCAGCCATGGAAGTTAATCCTGATTACCAGGTGCGTTGGTGTTTATGAGCTACAGTATTATCCATAGATGTGTACTTGATGACATTGTTAATTGCAGTTCAGTCAAATGAAAAACAAATTTTGAAAATCTTCCTAACCAGATATTATGCAGAATAATATTCTTTAATGAATTTCTGCAATCCAACCTATAGATCAGGAATGAGATAATCATTCAATTTAATACTAATTAATCCTGTTGGAATAAAGCATTGATTGTTATATTCTCTGATCTCCATTAAAAAAAACAGCTTTAAAGGCTTCAAATAGATCACCCAATAAACCAGCAACAAGGAAGTAGATACATCTGCTACTGATATCATTCAGCAATCATCAAATGAGCATTAGTGATCCGTTCAGAAAATTACTGTATTTTAATTAATTTATTTCAAAATGGAAATGCAAGCTAAATATTAGTACTTGCTTGACTCCTTTCTGTGTAGTTAAAGGAAAGGAAATTTGTATTGTTGAAAATACATACATGTACATCTGTTATTAATTCATTTTCTTCCATGATAGCACAAGTTAAATGGATCAGAAAACAAAAGAATTGATATTGATTTGCACAATTTGTTTTTGTGCCCATTTTCCAGCGACATTCTCGACTCGCCCACTGAAGGAAGTTCGTCCCCATGAGAGAGAGGCTGGAATTGTGGGGATAATTGCCAGGCTGGGATTTGTTGCTCCAAAAGATAAAACCCCACAGAAATAACAGCTAAGCACCGTAACAATGATAACAAATCAAGCCAGCACTAGAAATAGTGGGAGTGACTTTCCGCAGGGGTTCTCCTGATCGTCCACCATAACTTCAGCAGCAAAGCCCTGGAAACCCTGGAAAAATGGCATCCAGCCATTTTTCTGAGGTTTCCATGGCTGCCCTGCTAAATTTAAATTGCACCCCTTGTATCTAGCTGAGATACTTAAAGAAATACCAACTCTTATCGGTAACATTGCTCATCCTGCTTTCACATATTGGGGATAATTTTGACTTTGGGCGATAGTGTAAAATGGGTGATATCGAATCAGCCACCCATTCATTGTACATCTCTCCTGATTTTAATTTCCTTTGACATCAGTCGGGAGAGGTGTCTAATAGGCTGCTGAATCGATAGCACCCATTTTACGCTAATAGCCAAAGGCAAAATTACCCACATCAACTTTTCTGCTACAATGGAGAAACCTTGTTTGTATATGGAAATTGGCACTGGCACATGCTTGAGCCTTTACAGCACCAAGTGTGAATGAACTGCAGTTTTTATCTGGTGTGTACTGTAAGATAAACAGGGATGATCTGGTTTAATGGGTTCAGTGTCTGCAGTGACGCAAGGACTTGTAAAGATTGATAGTTGTCAAATGACACTTGCAGTAACCCAAATCCACACCAAGTACTTGGAGATAAATCAAACCCAGGAAAATGGTTTATTAAAAGTCAGACGGTCAAATCAATGTCAGACTAATTCCAGGCCCATTTCACATATTTAGACCCTAGTGATTACTCACTGTTTTGGATCGATAATAATAGACTCAGGTTCGGGATTTGGATGAATGTTAAATAAAAGACAAGACAAATGAAGTAAAGAATAAAACACCGTTTACTGAGAGAAAAGAAACATTAATAATACAGTTTACGAAAAAAAGAGAAGTACGATAAGATGCAACAACGCTCACGGCCTTCTGTCTGTCAGGAACTCCACAGCGATGGCTGGTCTGGAGCATTGGGGGTCCCGGCACCGCTCGTGAATCACGGTCCAAGGTGAAGTTCGAAGAGCTATGGGACAGTGCCACTCCTTTATACTATTAAACAAAACATGGGTGCATGTGGCTGATGGCCAACTCCTAATCTGTAAGGCCCCAGCTGTGTGTCCACAAAGCATGAGATCTTGAGGCGCCGACCATCTCATAACAAGCTGGTGTGCGTCCTAAGGTCGCTTCCCTCTCTCTCTATAGCAACAACATTCTACGGGGCATGGGACAGAGACACACTATAAATGACTAAGTATCATAATTAACAGTATGTGATTAACCCCATACAATACACTCACCACAGCTCGAATTCACATCTGCAATAAAGACACATCTGCCAGCTTTTTGGGACAATTGAGTATTTCTGCAAATATTATTGTTAGTACTGTACTCGGTGAGCTAAGCAAAGGATTTAAACAAGGAATTCTTTCCAGTTGCAGCATATATCTTAAAACATCTGTTGCTGTTCATTTACACTTCTTTAAAGCATTGCTTTGCTTTAGCCTGAAATGTTTTCTTGATAAGAGACCACCATTGCTGCCATCTGTTTCCATTCCTTTACCACTACTGTCGCTCCTGTCATGTATCTTACATTATTATATATAACTGTATCCTGACATGCGAGACATGACTGTAATAAGATGCGACCTGTAACCACCAGCATACCTTACCACCAGGGGTGCACTTGCAAGAGACAGGTATATAAGGACAGGTCTCAGGCAAGTGCAGCTTTCCAGAGCTGTGAAATAAAGGTGCAGGTCCAGAGTGACCTTGACTTCACTAAATGCCTCGTGTGAATCTGTACTGAGGGGACAGGACTTTACAGCTCCCATACCTGCAATTAAATGATCTAATGTTGAATTGGTTAATTGCTACATATCATTTGTCTGTTGGTGTTTTGGGGGTTCCTCAATCATCGCATTGTGAGGGGCCCTTCTTCATTTGCACAGAGCCAAAACTAACAGATCTGCCAGAATTTTGAGGGACGATTTATTATGTGGTTTATCTTCTTGTTGGTGGCAATGTATGATGGAAACTGCTCTGAGTACATTAAGAGAAGACCGCAAGGACACCATACCTTTTCATCAGTACATCTGAATGCTGCTTTTACATTAACAGAACATGTCCATAGTTGAGTGTGTTCCAGTGTTTAATTGAGCATTCAGTTGCTAGGAAAACTGAAAATGTTTACAATAGATTCAAGGGTTTTAATATGAGGATTAAAAGATTATCTCTTATTACTGACCCAGACAATGTATACAATATGGGTCTACAGTTGCCTATTTCACTAACAGTATACCTCTTTAAATTACATTAAAATGATAACAGATCTATATTACAGCCAAGATATTTCATTTGGCTGTAGACACCGCCATTTAAATAACAGTACTTTACTTGTTTTCAGAAGCCCAGTACCTTTAACCTAGATCAGTCAAAATGTATTAAGCTTAGGATCTGTAAAATACTAAGCATAATCTCATTAATATGAAGCTACAGTCAATTTCAGCAGTTTATTTTAGTAATGATAACTCTACTCTGTATCAGTGACTGTACTATAGAATGGCTCACTTCTTTCAGAAAGCCTCAGGACTTCCCAAAATGCTTCACAGCCAATGAATTATTTTATGAAGGACGGTCACAGTTATTGTGTAGGCAGATGCGGCAGTAAGGTTCCACAAACAGCAAATTAAAGGCTAGTTCATCTGTTTTGGCAGCATTAATTGAGGGGTGAATGTTGGCGAGGTACTCTTATGAATAGTGCTATGGAATATTTTATGTCCACCTGAACAATCTGGGCCTGAGTTTCATATCTCATCTGAAAGACAGCATCTTCAACAATGAAGCATTCTGTCAGAACTGCACTGAAGTGCCAGCTTAGATAAGGTATACAAATCTTATCGGGGTTTAAACACATAATCTTCCAACTCAGACATTGACACTGTTACCACCGAGCTAAGCTGACACTTTTACTGCAGCAGTTGCTGAAAGGCATGGATTGGTTTTGGAATGAAGCAGTTTGCATTCATATAGTTTTATTTACTTGCTAGTACAGCACTCATTATCCATTTTGTGAATCAACTATTTATGTATATAATCATCTACTGTATTGAGAAGTTAAGCATTAAGTTGGTGAAGAATGAACTCGAGGATAAGGTTAAATAAAGATTCAAAAAATGTTTTTCCAATGCATCCACAAACAAACAAAGGGCATATATAGTGAGCGCTGAAAGGATTATTGATCGTTATGTCTATAACTGAGACTGTTAACGGCTATAGGGCTGAATTTTCGGCTTTGATGTTTTTGGGGCGGTAATGGCGGTGGGCCGGTAAAATCTGCACCCGGGAACAGTTTGTGCCTCAGTAAGTAAAATTGGGAAGCTGAGCTCTGAGTCAGGGGGCGCAGCGCTAAGGGAGGCGTTGTACATCTCTCTTAGGGTGTTAGGATGGGAAACTCCCGAGCTAAAGAGCCAGGTCAGGAGCGCTCCAAGAGATGCCTGGGGAGGGGGAGGAGGGGAGACGTAACAAAACACCCACAAAAACATTCCCAAAACATTGTCCACGCCACCACAAGACAAATCACAAAAAAGATTCAAAGAAAAAACAATCACACGTACCTTAGGAGTCCATTACTTACCACTCTGCTGTCGGTATCATTGCACTGCCTGATTTCCCAGGTGGTCACTGCGGGGCGCGCTTTGGGGTGTACGGGTAGGGCAAGAATCAAAAATCGCGCCGGTGTCGCAACCAGGGCGTTGCACACCGGCGCAGCTTTTCTGGGCTCAGCGCCGCCGCTAAACCGGACCCGAGGATCACTGTGGAGTGCTAGAAGCTGACCGCCCGCCCAGAACACCTCACCGCCGACATTGCCACCACTCGGGGGTAAAAAGCGGAGTGGAGAGGTGCCAAAAATCCATCCCATAATGTCTCATAGATGAAATTCAGTAATGTCTCAACATAATAGAAAGAATACTTAGTAAAGTGTTTGAACTTCAGAGAATTTTAATCATGGTCAGCAATCTACAATTTAATAATTAGAAGCTTAAGAGTGAGAAGGGAAGACAGAAAAAACAGTTTCATCCAAGGTTAATGGAGTTCTGACGTAAGTTAGCAGGAAAAGCCATTGAATCCGACACCATAAAAGGGTTCAAGAGATAATTAAATATAGTTCTGGAAAGAAAGGGATTGACTGAAATGGTCAGAAGGTGGGATCTATCAAACATCAATGGCCTTCTTTCGATTCCAAAGTTCTTAGGATAGAACTCCCAATTGGCACAGTTCAAGTACACACACCTATTTCAAAGCAGTTAATGACTGAGAGTAGTACGCACAGAAATGTGTCCACAATATGTACTTACATGTGAAATTTGCCAATCAAAAGTTTTACCCTTTTTGGTATACAATTGCTTACGCTGGTGCAATAATTTGGCAGATTTAAGTGAAAACTTTTGAGACAATTGCCATAGCAACAAGCATCACTACAAACCAATCACTATAACAACAACAACTTGCATCTTTAATATAGAAAAAAAATCCCAATGTGCTTCACAGAGGTGTAATCAACAATAAAAAGTGAACAGCGAGTCAAAGAAAGAGATATATGAGGGGTGAGCAAAAGCTTGGTCAAAGAGGGAGGTTTTAAGGAGGATCTTAAAAGGAAAGAGAGGGAGGTGGAGATGCAGCAAGGGCTAAGAATGGAATTTCAGAGCTTAGGACCCAGACAGCTGATGGCACAACCATAAATAGTGTGGAAAGAGGAGGGGAAGGCAGATACACAAGAGGCCAGAGACAGAGTTATGGAGAGTTTTGAGGGGTGGGTTGCAAGGCCAGAGGACGTTACAGAGATAGGGGGGTGAAATTGTTCTGCTTCCTGATTGGGGGCAGTAACCTGCTCTGGGTGATACTTCCTGCACACGTCACGGAAGTTCCGCCCCGGCCGCTGAATTGGTCTTACCGCCCCTCAGATGAAGAGGAGCGCAAACTTGCACACTCCACTTCCTATCGGGGGAAGGGGGGCGAGGTCCAGAGGCATTAACAAGGCATGATTGGCAGTGCTACGCAAATGCTCCACGTAGCACTGACACATTTCAACGCCCCTCCTCTTCGCTTAAAGGGGAGAGCCGCTGTGCACTCTGCATGGCCTCTGATGGCCTCCACTAGGACACCAGGGCAGTGTGGTACTGCGGCTGCAGCCTGGCACCCAAAATGGAGTGCCAGGCTGCACGATGGTGGTTCGGACCACGCAAGGGGGCAAGTATTGGAGCCGACTGGAGAGTCGGCAAAACCTCCAAAATTGCCGGTGACCTCCCCTTTAACTTCCACCCCGCAAGCGGATGTCGGGCCTGCTTTGCAACCTGCGAGGCTGGCATTAACACCTGCTCATGCCAGCCTTGTGGGCCATGGGGCAATATCCGCTTCGAGGCAGAAAGGGGTCGGCGCACTGCGCTGAGGGGTTGCCGCGTATGGTGATGACATAATTGCTGGGGCGCTACCCGCAGGGTGCGGCGCTGCCGTGACAATGCCTCAGCTAACTCCCAGGCCATTACCCGGGAGCCGGTAGCAGCCCTGCCCACCCCCCATCTCTCCCCCTCGGGGTGAAAAGTGTTTCGCGCCCTGTTAAAGACCCCCTGAGGCGCTAATGGGCGGCGCATAAAGGGGACATTTCAACGCAGGGGATTTAAACATGAGGATAAGAGTTTTAAATTTGAGGGATGGGACCCAATGCAGGTCATGAAGGACAGGGGTGCTGAGCGAGCAGTACTTTGCGCTGGTAGAATATGAGTCATAGACGTTTACAGCAGAGAAGGAGGCCATTTTGGCCCATCGAGTCCGCGCCGGCTGACAAAGAGCTGTCCAGCCTAATCCCACTTTTCAACTCTTGGTCTGTAGCCTTGTAGTTTATGGCACTTCAAGCGCACATCTAAGTATTTTAAAAATGTGAGGGTTTCTGCCTCTACCACCCTTTCAGGCAGTGAGTTCCAGACCTGCAACACCCTCTGGATGAAGAAATGTCCTCTCAAATACGGAAACTCAGCTTTGGATTGAATAGGATGCCAAGATTGCGAGATGTCTGGTTCTACTAATGTACGATTACCATTATTTACCTGGAAATGTTGTCCCCCTTTGTATATTAACTGTAGAGCTAGGCGAAGCAGCCTTAGTTCAATTATTCAGCTTGATATAAACTGATCTGTTCCCATTAGACTCAAAGCTAAAACCAAGCCGTTGAAATCACTATCAAAACCATTAGCACCACTGAACACTTGATCTGTTTTTCTACATTTATTTTTGCTTCAGATTTACAATGCTCAGTTCTGTCATTCTATAAGAAATACGAGTCTTAAATTCTAAAAACTTGAATCAAACCCAATCAAATTAAACAAATTTGGATTAGTTTGAATTTCTGGCCTGAATTTGTGTTAATCCCTAATTACTTGTATGCAAATCCCCTATATATCCTAAAATCATCAAGTATTATCGCAAAAAGCTCTTTTCATTTTCACTCATTTATTCTGTGGTTTGCTACTTTAAACTCGTTCTAACTCTACCAAATTAGGAATCCCATTATACTTAAAACTACATTGCCATATGGCAATTGTTGTTTGTGTGTTTATGCTGAAGAAAGTCTGCAAACAATTACACGTAACTAACACACTTCAATAGAAATAAAACCAAAATACCACAGCAAGTGTGTGAGCAACAAAATCTGCATAGAACAAACTGTAATTTCAAGGCAAATTCCCATATTGCAACCAGATAATAATCTTCAGACTGGAAAAAAAGTCACCAGCTGCATAATCAATTTCAGTGCCGATTCCCACATGTACCCTATATCCCAGCAACAATTTTTTGTTATTCTACAATGACATGTTATTAAATAATAACCGATACAAAATTATACCAATTATTTACATCTATTACTGGATAGCTCTGTAGTTTTGTTACATTATTTATCTAACACATTGGTAACAAGCTTTTACTCTAAACTGCATGGCAGCCAAACACTTATTGGCACTTCCAACAAATATTTAAAAGTTGTTAATGTACTTCTTAGCATACAGTTTGTAATGCAGACTATCGAAACTTGGTTGAGAACAGTCAAATATGATTGTGGGTATCCATTTGAGAGACTCTAACAAATGTCGGGAGATACCTGGTCAGTCACGCCCTTCAGTGGTTGGACAGTGACAGTCCATTCTCTGTTACTGTTTGAGCCAATTGGTGAATTTGGGAAGCGCCAAAGGAAACTATGAAAACAAAGTAGTTACTCAAACAGAAGCAGAAAGTGTAATTCAATAGCAATGAGGGACTCTGCCTGAAGGGTACCTGGGAATTCTGGTTAGCTGGCCAATTAATCTGCAGTCTTGCCTATTCACAATTTCCCACTGTAGTACAAACCACAATCCATTACTAATTGAATAGGAAGGAAAGTTCAAGGGGGAATAGTTTTCATTTAACGTATTTCCCTATGTTATAGAAGAAAAGTCATCTGAGGAGAATTTTGCCTGACTTTTTTTAAAAAGTGTAATTTCTTTTTTAACCATTGTGGACATCCTTGAGTCAGGTCTCTCTCTCCATTAGGCCATTATGACGATATCATTAACAAAAAGTATCCCTCCCTCAAGCCACAGAAGTTCTTATAGGAAACAAGGGCGGCGTTACCAAGAGTTGTGGGACCTTGGAAAATCTTGCTTTGGGCTGGAAAATCTAAATTTGAGACCTTAGCAAAGTTTCCTGGAACTAAGCAGCTTTGATCAGCTTCAAGGCTAGCCTGAGTTTGCAGTTCTAGGTAGATACTGTGGAGAGGCACAGGGATGTTTCCAATCAGTGATGCTTCATGGCAGCACCACAGGGAGGGAGACCTGATTCAAAGATCTCCACGCAGGTAAGAAAAGTCAAGCTTTTAAAAAAAAAATCAAAATTCTCCTGAGGCTATAAGCTTCTATAAAACAGGAAATAGCATAAAAACAATTACTTCCCTTAGAGTTTCCTTTTCCTCTCAGTATTTGTGTATGTCAATATACATTTGATAAATGTCAGAGAAATAGCAGTGGATCTATCAGGATAGGATAAGTTCTTTTTCTTTGCAATTTAGAAATTCCTAAAAAATATAGGAGCGACTTCAAACATAGAATATTCACAGCATGCTGCATATTAACAAATATAAATGGCAAAGGAAGTTCTTTGCCTTCTTTGTATCAAAGACAATAACTTGCATTTATATAACAACTTTAACATAGACAATCGGTCCAAGGCACTTCTTAGAAGCGTAATCAGACAAAAATTGACACCAAGCCAAAGAAGGAGTCAATAGGAAAGAAACTCGGGCAGGGTATAAAACAGGCTACCAATTTGTTTTTGCCTGTTTTGCCCTAAAGTTTCACCCTCTACACCTTGAACAACACAGCTCTCTGCATTAAAGTCTCAGCCTAGATTATGTGCCTAAGTCCTCGAGTGGTGTTTGAACCCATAATCTTCTGACTGAGAGACAAGGCTACCAACGAGCCAAGCTAACATTTATTAGCATGAGTCAAAAGATGTCAAGTTAGTTCACAGTGAGTTTTAGCAGGTATAGCAACCAGTTAATTCAGTAATAATTAAGAAGAAACAGAGGAGATGCTTGACAAAAAAACCTACTACGGAAGGATAACTCAGATGGTGGTCAGATCAAAAGGAGAAATAAACCAGACTTTAACTTGATAGTGAAACCATTTCTGGAGCAAAGAGGTCCTACGCCTTTTTACTAATATCATAGACTTGTAAAAGGAGCATACAATTATTATTGGTTATACTGCTGTACAAACTACAAAAGACCTGGGGCCCAAATTTGATGAAGGCCCCCGTCCGCCCAAAGGGCTGCCGATTGCCGCCTAGGTCCCTGACGGTTCTTTGGGTGGGATTTTCATCACCCAGGTACCTCGAAGGTCGGCGGGTGGCAAATCTGCGACATATGCTGCCAATCTGGGTGGCAGCCGGCGAGAGCTCTCATTCTCGGCGGTAGAGGGGCTTGTCGCCCAAGTGCTGCCGAGGATGGAGTCGGGCCAACGGAGGATCAAAGAGCTGAAAATTAAAATCATCAGAAAAAAAAAAATCCATTGGAAGATCTTCAGGGGATATCATTGAGGTAAGTCGCTGAGAAAGAAAATGTTTTAAAAGTTTATTAACCTTTTTTTCAGGATCTTCATACCTACCGTCGGAGACAGACCAGCCTCCTCACAGCGGTTCACCCCCATTCTGTCGTCGATTCCCGCTGACTCCTGCCTGCATGAATACGGCATCTCGGCGGGCAAGACTCCACTTACGCCACTCAGCGGGCGGTTCCCGGCGGCTCTCCCCTCCTGCCCACTCCAGCCCAAATGGAAAGTGGCACTGGGTGGAACCCGAAGAGGAATGTCGGCAGCAGTGGGCGGCAGTCGGCAGCAGTAGCCGGTGAGTCCATCAAATTCGGGCCCATGGAACATAGGCTCAGCCCCTCGAACCTTCTCCACCATTCAATATCATGGCTGATCTGTGACCTAGCTCCATATACCCGCCTTTGGCCTATATTCCTTAATACCTTTGGTTAACAGAAAGCTATCAATCTCTGATTAAAAATTAACAATTGATCTAGTATCAATTGCTTTTTGCGGAAGAGAGTTCCAAACTTCTACCACCCTTTGTGTGTAGAAGTGTTTCCTAATTTCACTCCTGAAAGATCTGGCTCTAATTTTTAGACCATGCCCCCTAGTCCTCGAATCCTCAACCAGCAGAAATAGTTTCTCTCTATCTACGCTATCTGTTCCCCTTAATATCTCAAAATTTCAATCAGATCACCCCTTAACTTTCTAAATTCTGCAGACTACAACCCTAATTGGTGTAATCTCTCCATGTAACTTAACCCTTCTGGTAAACCTACACGACACTCCCTCCAAAGCCAATATATCCTTCCTAAGGTGTGATGCCCAAAACTGCTCACAATACTCTAGGTGTGGTCTAACCAGGGTTTTGTATGGCTGCAGCATAACTTCTACCCTTTTATATTCTAGTCCTCTAGATATAAAGGCCAGCATCCCATTAGCCTTTTTGATTATTTTCTTACCTGTTAATGACATTTTAATGGTCTCTATACCTGGACCCCTAAGTCTCTTTGGACCTCCACTGTTTTTAGCCTTTCATGATTTAGAAAGTACCCTGCTCTATCCTTTTTAGGTCCAAAATGGATGACCTCACATTTGCCTACATTGAAATCCATTTGCCACAGATTTTGCCCATTCACTTAATCTGTTGATATCCTTTTCTAATTTTATGCTTCCACCTACACTGCCTACAATTCCACTTATCTTAGATATTTGGATATATGACTTTTTATGCAATCCAAGTTGTTAATAAATACTGTGATTAGTTGAAGTCCCAAACACAGATCCCTGTGGCACATCACTAGTCACCTCCTGCCAATTTGAATACCTACCCATTATCCCGACTGCCTGTCTCCTGCCATTCAGCCAATTTCCTAACCAGGTCAATAATTTGCCCACAATTCCATGGGCTTCTACCTCAGTTATCAGTCTCTTATGTGGGACTTTATCAAATGCCTTCTGGAAGTCCATAAAAATAACATCCACAGACATTCCCCTGTCCACTACTTTAGTCAGCTCTTCATAAAATTCAATCTGGTTTGTCAGGCATGGCCTACCTTTCACAAATCCATCACAACTACATATAGGGGGAATTTTAGAACTACTCGCTGTTCACAGGCAGCCTTACCCAGGCACTGAGCACAATTTTCCAATCATTTGGTTGGAAAATTATGCACAATGCACATCCAAATTTCTGATTTTCCGTGCTGGTGAGTGAGATTTCCTGCCAGGAACATGGCTTAATACAATCAGCCCTCTGGTGTCATTCTCAAAACTGTAATTGATACGCATGCTTATCACTATAATAAATCACACATGGCCCATGCTGGAGCTGATCACCTTGTGACCTTTAGGTTTAATGTAAACTTAAAAGTGAGCTCTGCAGGGGAGCCTGCTTTAGATCGGGAGGCAGCACGAGGTGCAATAATGTGTGCCTCCTGGACTTTCCCATCTGTTGGCTATTACATGTAATTACATGGTACAGAGCATGGCTGCAAATACATCACAACACTTCCCCCTAAGTCTTATATGTGGTTTACAGGTCAAGCCTGACCGGGGGTCTGCGCTCTCTGATTGAGCGTCTGAGTTGGAAGCAGGGTGTGGGCGGCCTGACCGGAGTGTCGCTGCCTTGCGGTGCTGCGGCTCTGGTCGGACTGTCCGGTGCGATGGGTTCTGTCTCTTAGTGAACCGCAGGTTCTGTTGCTGTTATTGGAAGTCGATGTCACTGTAGTTATCCAGCAGTTCTGCATCATCAGTGAACCTCAATTTGGTTTGATCGATGTGCTTCTTGCAGGTTTGGCCATTAGTGAGTCTTACCACGAATACCCTATTCCCCTCTTTAGCTAAGACAGTGCCTGCAAGCCACTTAGGGCCCGTACCAAAGTTCAGCACAAAAACAGGGTCATCGACATTGATACAACACGTTAAAGAGTTGCGGTCATGATATGTACATTGCTTAAGACGCCGGTTTTCGACAATCTCACTTAAAACCGGGTGCAAGAGGGGCACCCTTGTATTGAAGGTCCTCTTCATGAGGAGTTCGGCAGGCAGAAACCCTGTAAGTGAGTGGGGCCTCGTCCGATATGCAAGCAGCATGCGAGACAGACGGGTCTGTCAGGCATGGCCTACCTTTATGATCTGTGCTGCCCGTTCAGCTTGGCCATTGGAGGCTGATTTGAATGGGGTCGACCTGACATGCTTTATGTCATTACAGCACATAAATTCGCGAAATTCGGAACTCGTAAAGCATGGTCCATTGTCACTAACAAGGACGTCGGGCAGGCCATGGGTGGCGATCATTGTCCGAAGGCTCTCTATTGTGGCGGTGGATGTGCTGGACGATATTATAACACATTCGATCCATTTAGAATAAGCATCAATTACAACTAGGAACATTTTTCCTAGAAAGGGACCCACGTAGTCTACGTGGATGCGGGACCAGGGTTTGGAGGGAGAGGGCCACAGGCTCGGGGGCTTCCCTGGGTGTGTTGCTGAGTTACGCGCACATGTTGCACCGGCGGACGCACGACTAAATCTGTGTCGATGCCGGGCCAGCACACGTGCGATCCCGCAATGGCTTTCATCATTATGATGCCGGGGTGTGTGCTATGGAGATCTTTGATGAATAAATTTCTGCCCTTCTTGGGCAGTACTACACGATTTCCCCACAAAATGCAGTCGACCTGGACGGATAACTCGTCCTTGTGCCGGTAAAATGGCTTAAAATCGCCATGCATCTCTCCATACATGGTTGCCCTGTTCCCACTTAATATACAGTTTTTCACCTGGGACAGCAGTGGGTCTTGGCTGGTCCAGATTCTTAACTGGCGCACCATGACGGGTGACCCTTCGCTCTCAAAGGCTTCCATGGCCATGACCAGTTCCGCGGGTTGCTCCGCTTCATCCTCGGTGGTGGCGAGCGGGAGCCGGCTGAGCACATCAATGCAGTTATCGGTGGCTGGTCTGTAGCAGATCATGTAGTCGTAAGCGGACAGCGTTAATGCCCACCCCTGAATGAGAGCTGAGGCGTTGGTGTTAATGCTTTTGCTCTCAGAGAATAACGACGTGAGCGGCTTGTGACCGGTTTCTAGTTCGAAGCGCCGCCCAAATAGATACTGGTGCATCTTTTTTAACCATGTAAACACAAGCTAGGGCATCCTTTTCGACTATGCTGTACCCCCTTTCAGCCTTGGAAAGGCTGCGGGATGCATACGCTACAGGTTGGAGCTTACCCAACACGTTCGCTTGCTGAAGCGCACACCCGATCCCGTAGGATGACGCATCGCAAGCTAAAACAAGATGCCTACAGGGCTCATACAACGCCAGTAGTTTGTTTGAGCACAGTAAGTTTCTGGCCTTCTCGAAGGCAGTTTCTTGGTTTTTACCCCAGATCCAGTCATCACCCTTACGGAGCAGTGCAAGTAATGGTTCAAGCAAAGTGCTCAGCCCAGGCAGAAAGTTACCAAAGTAGTTCAGTAGTCCTAGGAACGAGCACAGGTCCATCGTGTTTCATGGTCCCTGGGCCTTCTGGATCGCCTCTGTCTTGGAGTCAGAGGGTCTGATGCCATCTGCTGTGATTCTCCTTCCAAGGAATTCCACCTCTGATGCCAAGAAGACGCATTTGGTTTGTTTCAATCTTAGACCTACTCGATTTAGTCTGCATAGCACCTCTTCCAGGTTATGGAGGTGTTCATCGGTGTCGTGTCCGGTGGTCAAAATGTTGTCTTGGAAGACGACAATTCCTGGGACAGATTTCAGCAGGCTCTCCATGTTTCATTGGAAGATCGCAGCCACTGAACGGATCCCGAAGGGGCACCGGTTGTATATGAACAGCCCCTTGTGTGTGTTTATGCACGTCAGCTTCTTGGACGATTCCACCAGCTCCTGGGTCACGTATGCCGAGGTGCGGTCCAATTTCGAAAACAGCTTTCCGCCCACAGGGTCGCGAATAAATCCCCCGCCTTGGGTAGCGGGTACTGGTCGTGTAACGATACTCAGTTTATGGTTACTCTATAATCTCCACAGATTCTAATTGTCCCATCACTTTTAAGAACGGGGGCAATGGGACTGGCCCAGTCATTAAATTTCACTGGCGATAAGATGCCTTCGCGCTGAAGCCGATCTAGCTCGACTTCTACTTTCTCCTGCATCATGTAAGGGACCGCTCTGACCTTGTGGTGAATGGGTCGCACGTCTGGGCTAATGTGAATTGTCACCTTGGCCCCTGTGAAGCTGCTGAGTTTAGAAGGATGACAGGGGATCTCATAGAAATGTATAAGATTCTGATGGGACTGGACAGGTTAGATGTGGGAAGAATGTTCCCGATGTTGGGGAAGTCCAGAACCAGGGGACATAGTCTTAGGATAAGGGGTAGTCCATTTAGGACTGAGATGAGGAGAAACTTTTTCACTCAGAGAGTTGTTAACCTGTGGAATTCCCTGCCGCAGAGAGTTGTTGATGCCAGTTCATTGGATATATTCAAGAGGCAGTTAGATATGGCCCTTACGGCTGAGGGGATCAAGGAGTATGGAGAGAAAGCAGGAAAGGGGCAATGAGGGAATGATCAGCCATGATCTTATTGAATGGTGGTGCAGGCTCGAGGGGCCGAATGGCCTACTCCTGCACCGATTTTCTATGTTTCTATAATGCCAGGCTGGAACAGTGACGGAAACTTGTCTAAGACCTGCGTACACGTGACTTTCTTCACCGACGATAATGCTTTTACATCGCCCCATTTCCAGTTAAAATTCCATAGCTAGTTTCCGCCAAGCAGCATGGGCCCGGTACCGGGAACAATCCATAGTGGCAATTTCTGCACAGAACCATCATACAGCACCTGAACTATTGCACTTCCGAGGACCGGGATAATCTCTTTAGTGTAGGTGCACAGCTTTGCGTCAATTGGGCTCAGCTTAGGTCTGTGTGCCTTGTTTGCCCATAACTTCTCGAAGGCCTTCTGGCTCATGATCGATTGGCTCGCACCCGTGTCCAGTTCCATCGGTACCGGTATGCCGTTCAGTTTAACGTTCATCATAATCGGGGGACTCTTGTTGGTAAAGGTGTGCACTTCATGCACATGCACCCCATGTACCTCTTCCTCCTCGGTCATCTCTGCGCAATCCTCAGGATCTACGCTTGACCTCCCCTCCTCCGCTACATATCGAGTTGTAGCACGTTTACACATTCGTTGGTTTGCACGATGAGCCCCTCCTCAGTGCCAACAGTTTGCTGATGGACTTGCATTCACAGGTACTGATCTCTTCGCATTAGTCCATTGTTGTGGTGAGTGACTCATCTCAGGTTGATCAGTGGTCACAATAGCCCAGCTGGGGGCACTTCTCCTGTCTGCCGATGAATTTAGCTTATTCTCGGTGTTTGACCCCGGGTGATTCCGAAGTTGTGACATGCATGCCTGAGCAATTAGGGTGGCTTTGGCTAAGTCCAAGTCTTCCTCTGCTAGCAATTTGCAGAAAATCCCTTCGTGCCCGATTCCCAAAACAAAGAAGTCTCTTAACATTTCTTCAAAGAATTGTCCTGAATTTGCATGGCCTAGCAAGATGCCTTAGCTCAGCGATGAACGCCGCCATGTCTTGGTCTACCCCACGCCGGTGGGTGTAGAAATGGTACCTCGCCATGAGCGCACTGCGTTTTGGCTTTAGGTGATTTCGAATTAGCTCGCACAGTTCTTTGTAACTTTTCTCAGTGGGTTTCATCAGGGCCAGTACGTCCTTGATCAATGCGTATGTCCGTGATCCGCAGACAATGAGGAGGACGGTCTTGCTTTTGTTGGCATTCGTGGCTCCCTCTAAGTCTTTCGCAACAAAGCATTGATCCAGCCGGTCAATGAAGTCATCCCAGTCTTCCCCGACACAATATCGCTCGATGTAGTCAATGGTGGCCATAGCTGCGTGTTAGTATCCTATTCTCGTCGCCAGTTAATACGTATGCTTATCACGATAATAAATCACATAAATCTTTGAGGATATAAAGAGCATGGTGAATAGAGGTGTACCGATGGATGTGGTGTATTTAGATTTCCAAAAGTCATTCGATAAGGTGCCACACAAAAGGTTACTGCAGAAGATAGAGGTACGTGGAGTCAGAGGAAATGTATGAGCATGGATAGAGAATTGGCTGGTGAACAGAAAGCAGAGAGTCGGGATAAATGGGCCCTTTTCGGGGTGAAAATCAGTGGTTAGTGGTGTGCCACAGGGATCGGTGCTGGGACCACAACTGTTTACAATATACATAGATGACCTGGAAGAGGGGACAGAGTGTAGTGTAACAAAATTTGCAGATGACACAAAGATTAGTGGGAAAGCGGGTTGTGTAGAGGACACAGAGAGGCTGCAAGGAGATTTGGATAGGTTAAGCGAACGGGCTAAGGTTTGGCAGATGGAATACAATGTCGGAAAGTGTGAGGTCATCCATCTTGGGAAAAAAAAACATTAAAAGGGAATATTATTTGAATGGGGAGAAATTACAACATGCTGCGGTGCAGAGGGACCTGGGGGTCTTTGTGCATGAATCCCAAAAAGTTAGTTTGCAGGTGCAGCAGGTAATCAGGAAGGCGAATGGAATGTTGGCCTTCATTGCGAGAGGGATGGAGTACAAAAGCAGGGAGGTCCTGCTGCAACTGTATAGGGTATTGGTAAGGCCGCACCTGGAGTACTGCGTGCAGTTTTGGTCACCTTACTTAAGGAAGGATATACTGACTTTGGAGGGGTTACAGAGACGATTCACTAGGCTGATTCCGGAGATGAGGGGGTTACCTTATGATGATAGATTGAGTAGACTGGGTCTTTACTCGTTGGAGTTCAGAAGGATGAGGGGTGATCTTATAGAAACATTTAAAATAATGAAAGGGATAGACAAGATAGAGGCGGAGAGGTTGTTTCCACTGGTCGGGGAGACTAGAACTAGGGGGCACAGCCTCAAAATACGGGGGAGCCAATTTAAAACCAAGTTGAGAAGGAATTTCTTCTCCCAGAGGGTTGTGAATCTGTGGAATTCTCTGCCCAAGGATGCAGTTGAGGCTAATTCATTGAATGTATTCAAGTCACAGATAGATTTTTAACCAATAAGGGAATTAAGGGTTATGGGGAGCGGGCGGGTAAGTGGATCTGAGTCCACGGCCAGATCAGCCATGATCTTGTTGAATGGCGGAGCAGGCTCGAGGGGCTAGATGGCCTACTCCTGTTCCTAATTCTTATGTTCTTTTGTTCTTACATGTGGCCCATGCTGGAGCTGATCACCTTGTGACCTTTAGGTTTAATGTAAACTCCAAAAGTGAACACATCAGGGGGAGCCTGCTTTATATCGGGAGGCAGCACGAGGTGCAGTAATGTGTGCCTCCCGGGCTTTCCCCATCTGTTGGCTATTACATGTAATTACATGTTCAGCTCAGCTCAGCTGCTCCCAACTAAGGCAGAAACTATAATGCTGAACTGAGTATATAATTCAAATTGAAGCCAGCTACTTTGTACTGTTGTAATTCTGAATCCAAGTTATTAAGATCGCTCCAATAACCATGTTACCTCTCCATATGGAAGGTTAGGAAAATAGTGCTGGAAATACAATTTTGTGTCGCTGTTCATTTTTAAATCTCTGTCAAGCCAAGAGTTAAATGCTTTTCAATCACTGTTGCACTTTATTTAGGTTGTTCGGGTTAGTTAATATAGGATAACTAGATGTGAACTATGATATTGTACATTCATCATAGGAACAAAAACCCTCGATATGCAAAGCTGGATTCTGATATTCTACTGACAGGAACTTATCCAACACCTTTTGAACACTTGCAGTGAATCTACACTCAGCCCTTGAGATTTCTTCCCCCCCCCCCTCCCCCCACCCTAACCCTACAATGAGTTTGTTTTTGCGAGCTAATCTGTTGGGGAAAGGTGGAGAGCGGAGATGACGTACTTTCCCCTAGGGAGTGTGGGAAAATCAGAGGGTGGGCCAGCCTAGGTCATTCTTGCACACCAGAAAGCCAGTTACTGTAATGGCCCACCCTCATTGGGAAATGGTACATACTCAACATAGACACAAAAAACTCAAATCTACAGGTTAGAATTTATCTCCAGATGGACAATTTTCCATGTTCAGTTTTTATACTAGTTTCGCAGTCGCACTAAAAGTTCCCTCGTATTTCACTCTGGTGTCAATCAGTTGTTGGCGGCTAGAAAGGAGTGACTTATGTAGATTTATTTTTTTAAACTGTTATACAGATGAGTTTCCTCTCCGTCTAGTCAGTGTGTGTACATGGGGGAGTGGAGTTGTAGCTTGCCAAGTTCCCCAGCACTATAAAGAGCCCATTTTTATTGGACTCATTTCAGGTGGTTGGAATACAAATCCTGCACTAATATTAATGCTTAATCCTTGCAACAGTGATAAAGATAACATTTTTTTAAATAGCTTTTGTGATGCTACTCGTATTGGATTGCCCTACTTCTCTCCACAAGATCCTACAAATCCGCTGGGAGGACAGACGCACCAACATTAGCGTCCTCAACCAGGCCAACATCCCCAGCATTGAAGCACTGACCACACTTGATCAGCTCCGCTGGGCAGGCCACATTGTCTGCATGCCAGAGACGAGACTCCCAAAGCAAGTGCTCTACTCGGAACTCCTTCACGGCAAACGAGCAAAAGGTGGGCAGAGGAAATGTTACAAGGCACCCTCAAAGCCTCCCTGATAAAGTGCAATATTCCCACCGCCACCTGGGAGTCTCTAAGTGGACCACCCTAAGTGGAGGAAGTGCATCCGGGAGGGCGCTGAGCACCTCGATTCTCATCGCCAAGAGCATGCAGAAATCAAGCGCAGGCAGCGGAAAGAGCATGCGGCAAATCTGTCCCACCCTCCCTTACCCTCAACAACTATCTGACCCACCTGTAACAGGGACTGTGGCTCTCGTATTGGACTGTTACGAGACAGTCGTAAGGACTCATTTTAAGAGTGGAAGCAAGTCTTCCTCGATTCAGAGGGACTGCCTATGATGATAATGCCCTACATTTAAAAGCGCATTCTCAGTTTTGTCCGAATGCAATTGCATTGCACCAGCACCAAACGACAACTTCGGCACTATGGCTAGAGTACAGATAAACATTGGAACAAAAATATAAAATTGAATGCAAAGATTGTTCAGAGTATACAACCATTGTACTGTGCTAGCATGCACTATTATAGAAAACAGATCAAATTTGCACAATCTGTGAAACAGAATAGTACCTTTACTTATGATCTTCAATCTAATACTATTTTACCGTTTAATAGCTCAATTTTGTTCAATAATCCATGCTAAAAAATGTACAGCATCTTCTAGAATCTGTCAACAGATAGTAACATATTGCTCCTAGGTTCTGAATGTTTTTGTACAGTCAGAGAAAGCAACATAGCAACATAGAAACATAGAAAATAGGTGCAGGAGTAGGCCATTCGGCCCTTCGAGCCTGCACCGCCATTCAATGAATTCATGGCTGAACATGCAACTTCAGTACCCCCTTCCTGCTTTCTCACCATACCCCTTGATCCCTCTATAGTAAGGACTACATCTAACTCCTTTTTGAATATATTTAGTGAATTGGCTTCAACAACTTCCACAGGTTCACCACTCTCTGGGTGAAGAAGTTTCTCCTCATCTCGGTCCTAAATGGCTTACCCCTTATCCTTAGACTGTGACCCCTGGTTCTGGACTTCCCCAACATTGGGAACATTCTTCCTGCATCTAACCTGTCTAAACCCATCAGAATTTTAAATGTTTCTATGAGATCCCCCCTCATTCTTTTGTACGCCAGTGAATACAAGCCCAGTTGATCCAGTCTTTCTTGATATGTCAGTCGCACCATCCCGGGAATACGTCTGGTGAACCTTCGCTGCACTCCTTCAATAGCAAGAATGTCCTTCCTCATGTTAGGAGAACAAAACTGTACACAATACTCCAGGTGTGGCCTCACCAAGGCCCTGTACAACTGTAGTAACACCTCCCTGCCCCTGTACTCAAATCCCCTCGCTCTGAAGGCCAACATGCCATTTGCCTGCTGTACCTGCATGCCAACCTTCAATGACTGATGTATCATGACACCCAGGTCTCGTTGCACCTCTCCTTTTCCTAATCTGTCACCATTCAGATAAAAGCCTGTCTCTCTGTTTTTACCACCAAAGTGGATAACCTCACATTTATCCACATTAAACTTCATCTGTCATGCATTTGCCCACTCACCTAACCTATCCAAGTCACTCTGCAGCCTCATAGCATCCTCCTCGCAGCTCACACTGCCACCCAACTTAGTGTCACCCGCAAATTTGGAGATACTACATTTAATCCCCTTGTCTAAATCATTAATGTACAATGTAAACAGCTGGGGTCCCAGCACAGAACCTTGCGGTACCCCACTAGTCACTGCCTGCCATTCTGAAACGTACCCATTTACTCCTACTCTTTGCTTCCTGTCTGCCAACCAGTTCTCAATCCACGTCAGCACACGACCCCCAATCTCATGTGCTTTAACTTTGCACATTAATCTCTTGTGTGGGACCTTGTCGAAAGCCTTCTGAAAGTCCAAATACACCACATCAACTGGTTCTCCCTTGTCCACTCTACTGGAAACATCCTCAAAAAATTCCAGAAGATTTGTCAAGCATGATTTCCCTTTCACAAATCCATGCTGACTTGGACCTATCATGTCACCTCTTTCCAAATGCGCTGCTATGACATCCTTAATAATTGATTCCATCATTTTATCCACTACCGATGTCAAGCTGACCGGTCTATAATTCCGTTTTCTCTCTCCCTCCTTTTTTAAAAAGTGGGGTTACATTGGCTACCCTCCACTCCATAGGAACTGATCCAGAGTCTATGGAATGTTGGAAAATGACTGTCAATGCATCCGCTATTTTCAAGGCCACCTCCTTAAGTACTCTGGGATGCAGTCCATCAGGCCCCAGGGATTTATCGGCCTTCAATCCCATCAATTTCCCAACACAATTTCCCGATAAATATGGATTTCCCTCAGTTCCTCCTTCTTACTAGACCTTCTGACCCCTTTTATATCCGGAAGGTTGTTTGTGTCCTACTTAGTGAATACCGAACCAAAGTACTTGTTCAATTGGTCTGCCATTTCTTTGTTCCCCATTATGACTTCCCCTGATTCTGACTGCAGGGGACCTACGTTTGTCTTTACTAATCTTTTTCTCTTTACATATCTATAGAAGCTTTTGCAGTCCGTCTTAATGTTCCCTGCAAGCTTCCTCTCGTACTCTATTTTCTCTGCCCTAATCAAACCCTTTGTCCTCCTCTGCTGAGTTCTAAATTTCTCCCAGTCCCCGGGTTCGCTGCTATTTCTGGCCAATTTGTATGCCACTTTCTTGGCTTTAATACTATCCCTGATTTCCCTTGATAGCCACCTTCCCTTTTTTATTTTTACGCCAGACAGGGATGTACAATTGTTGTAGTTCATCCATGCGGTCTCTAAATGTCTATCATTGCCCATCCACTGTCAACCCCTTAAGTATCATTCGCCAATCTATCCTAGCCAATTCATGCCTCATACCTTCAAAGTTACCGTTCTTTAAGTTCTGGACCATGGTCTCTGAATTAACTGTTTCATTCTCCATCCTAATGTAGAATTCCACCATATTATGGTCACTCTTCTCCAAGGGGCCTTGCACAACGAGATTGCTAATTAATCCTCTCTCATTACACAACACCCAGTCTAAGATGGCCTCCCCCCTAGTTGGTTCCTCGACATATTGGTCTAGAAAACCATCCCTCATGCACTCCAGGAAATCCTCCTCCACCATATTGCTTCCAGTTTAGTTAGCCCAATCTATATGCATATTAAAGTCACCCTGATAACTGCTGCACCTTTATTGCATGCACCCCTAATTTCCTGTTTGATGCCCTCCCCAACATCACTACTGCTGTTCGGAGGTCTGTACACAACTCCCACTAACGTTTTTTGCCCTTTGGTGTTCTGCAGCTCTACCCATATAGATTCCACATCATCCAAGCTAATGTCCTTCCTAACTATTGCATTAATCTCCTCTTTAACCAGCAATGCTACCCCACTTCCTTTTCCTTTTATTCTATCCTTCCTGAATGTTAAATACCCCTGGATGTTGAGTTCCCAGCCCTGATCATCCTAGAGCCATGTCTCTGTAATCCCAATCACATCATATCTGTTAACATCTATTTGCACAGTTAATTCATCCACCTTATTACAGATACTCTTTGCATTAAGACACAAAACCTTCAGGCTTGTTTTTTTTAAACACCCTTTGTCCTTTTAGATGTAGTGTGGCCCTTTTTGTTTCTTGCCTTTGTTTACTCGGCCTTCCACTATTGCTTTTTACCTTTCTACCATCTGTTTCTGACTCCATATTACTTCGCCCTGTCTCGCTGCATAGGTTCCCATTCCCCTGCCAACGGTTCCATTATGCTGTTAGAAGAATGCCAGTCTCGTTAATCTAAGATAAAGTATTGCCTTTAATGTTACAAACTGCGACATTTCTTCTGCAAGTTGTCGTGATAATGTATTCCTTATGTACTGCTTATCCCATAGACCTTTGCAGGTTAAGGTCAGTTGCTGAAGATATATTTAATATTGAACTATACCTTCAGATAAATCACTAACAGGAGAGCAAGTTGAACATTTCATTTTTAAGACAATAAAAACAAATATACAGTTTTCTGGAGGGAAATGTAAGTTGTCTAAATGGGCTTTGTCGGTTATCACAAATGGGTTGAATGAGTTTTCATTCTTACATTGAAGAATCAGTTTGCATTTTTTATATTATCAAAAAATAATTTTCAAATGTACCACTTAATTTTCTGCTGGTTAATCTAGTTGGAAGTCAGCCATATCACAGACATTATAATCTTGTGTACAAATACCACCAATATATCTGTACTAAACTAGGTTAAAGCACCAGGTTTTCATTTCGATCGTGTCTCATTTAATAAATATAAGAAATGCCATCACTAGCAATTTAAGGGAAAACAAAAAAGGAACCAATCTGAGGCATCGAAACGGTAGATAAAGGTGATTAATAACTAGCACGAAGGTACAGGCAGCTCTCGATTATCCGCACACGGATGCAACGGGAAACTATTGTAACGGCATTTAAAATTCCGTGTGTGTGACGTCACTTTGAAACTCTGATGTTCCTTTCGAATGTTGCCTGTTGAGCCTTGCTTTTAAGCGCTCTGCCTTGCCTCAGCTCCCGCTGCTGCTCGCACACAGGTCCACTGCCTCTCATAATTCATTAAAATGCCATGAACAGTTACAGGAAGTAATCAACAAGCCTAATGGTCTTTAGATCTAGAGGACTAGAATTCAAGGATTAGAAGATACGCTACAGCTATTGGTTAGAGCACACCTGCAGTACTGTAAGCATTAACTGTAATGTCAACTCGCTCTAACGGAGAAATCGTTTACCCGGCATAGCCCAATCCGCGAGGGACCCGGATAATCGAGAGTTGCCTGTATATAAAACAAACCGGTGAGTCCTGTCCTTTTTTTTTTATTTGCAATAGTTTGTTCCCCAGTTTCCACAGGGACAATTTTAGCCCTACTCGCTCAATAGAAACCTGAAGGGTGGGCAGTTAAAATCGCCTTGCTCCTACCTGTCCGAAAGCCGCTCTGATCGCAACATCTGCAATTTTAACCTGCTCTCCTAAGCAGGCAGCAAGAACATGCGCCCGGAGCCAACAGGGTCCTTCTTTACATATGCATGTTGCGGCCGAGTGACATAATTGAGACCCAACTGTAATTTGAACTCAGGCCTGAGCGGGGAATCCACCTGGAGTTGGGTGATTGGTATTGTTTTAATGTTGGCAATCAGAAAATTCATAGCAACAAGATATTGGTCTAATATATAGGTATTCATGATTGCTTTTGTCCATTTCAAGCCCTTAATTACCACAGAATTTGTAGCTTACAGTTTAACACCGATTTCTATGTTATCCTACATTTGTTACTGGCCTATGACAACATTTCATAAATTACGAAGAGTTAAACAGTGCAGGCTAGATTTGAGTTTACTAAATAAGGTTCAAACCATAGTCCCCACTCATTAGCACTATGCCTGGTATTCTCTTGTTAGCTGTGACGTTGTCAATGGTACTGCCCATATTCATTTATTGATATTTAAGGTGTGCACTACCATGGACCCATTGATGCTCAAAGTACTATCTGAAGACAACATAAAAGTGACCAAAACTGATAGGGTCTCCTCTGTCCATTGGCTGCAAGGGTCTCAAATGAAATGAGTTGGGGCAGTCTCAATCCAGTTTCTGAGACCACAGTACAAAGCAGCCTGCAATGTGCCACTAAATTGGCACTCTCACTCAGAGAAGTCACAGGATAGCTGGTGTGGGAAATGGAAAAGTGCAACATGTCTGATGTAGAAGATGAGGCTCATCATTAGAAAAGAGCAGAGGGAGCCTGGGTCTGCATCTAACCATGCTCTACCTAACCTGGGAGTACAGGAAGCTGACATTGGGTGCATAGGAAACTATTCCACTTCCCATCATGAGCATTCCTCAGCTTCATTACTGTGTTGCAATGATTCTACGAAAAAATTAGTTTCAATAGTTTCCCATGGATGCAGGCCCCACAGCACAAAATTGCTCCATACAAATTGTCACTAAATTACCAATTTTATTCAGGTAGGCCAGAAATACAGCTGGTGTGGGAAATCTAAAAAAGTACATTGGTGGAGAAAGAATGTTCTTCCGAGTCTAGGATTAAGGTGCAATGAAATATGCATTTGGCCTGAACCTATCTGATGTTGATACTGGATCCCAAAAGTGAAAAATGATAACAATTCCCACTTGGGTGAAGCCAAGAAACTGTCAAATAAAATCGACATACTGGAAACTATTGAACAGACAAATTATGTGCAAAGCAATTTTGGAACACGGTTATAGTACAGGTATCAGTTTGAAATTGTTTACAGTGACATTGGAACAGTAGACCCCATGCCACCATCTGGAAACTGGAGCACTCATGGAGGGAAACTCTGCTCACCAGTATCCTGCTTCTGGTGGTACGTTTTCTGTTAACAAAGAATCACCATTTACAGCTTTGTAAATATTCAAATTGTTACACAACAGAAATTGAACAATGATTTTCTGCAAGTTTTTAAAAGACGTTTATAAAATAGAACAACACGTTCACAGTTTAATTATGGATGAGAAAGGCCAGTCAGCATATCTTAGTTCAACCATCCAGAAAGATCCTTATACCCCCCACTGCCCCGCCCCCGCCACTGAAGCATCAAACTGTTCACGAAACGATTCCAGAGTTTTTGCTTCCAATTCTCTGTCTGAAAATATCTTCCACAAATTGAGCACTCTTTGTATAAAGAAGGATTTCCTGATATCAGTCCTAAAATGACCTTTTACGAGTTTGAACCTCTTTTTATTTGTTCAACACCAGCAATTTAATTTAAAGTGATATTCCAGTTTAAATTTTACTAAGTGGCAGCCTTGACTCAATGGTGGCATACTTGCCTCCAAGTCAGAAGTGGTGGGTTCAAGCCCTACTCTAGAGTCTTCAGCACATAATCTAGGCTGTTGCGTCAGTGCACTGTTGGAAGAGCCACAGTTTAAAGCCCTTCTGCCACTGTAAACCCAAGGGCTGGTATCAGTATAAAACTCCACTCGGGCTGCAATGGTAAACCCTTTGTGTACATAGAGCACCATGATCTGCAAACACCTATGTAGTGCCATGTATAATGCAAGTTCTGTTTAGGAATGTATGTTGCAAATAAATGTAACAGTACTCACACTGTGTACCGTATAGTGACACATGTAATGTAACTTGATGAATGTACCACAATATATCCTGGATTGTATGAATTGTACCTTGAAATGTAAAGTAAAGAAATGTATTGAACGGAAATGCGGTCAGCATCCAAATGTAACGTATGGAATTGCTGACCGCATCCAAATGTACTGAACTACTTTCGAATGTATTATGCAAATTTTTATATGAATAAAGTATATTTTGAGATTTAAAAAAAGTCAGTGCACTGTTGGAGGTGCTTCCTTTAAAGGGGCATTAAAGCAAAGCTCCATCTTCCCTTTTAAATAGATGTAAAAGATTCCATGGTACTATTCAAAGAAAAGCAGGAGAGTTCTCCCTATGTCATGGCCAATATTTATTCCTCAATATCACTAAACAAAACATTCTCTGATCATTTCTTTCATTGCTGTTTGCGGTACTTTGCTGTGTGCAAAATTGGTCGCTGTATTTTTCTATATTACAAAAGTGACTACACTTATTGGCTGTGAAGCACTTTGAGATGAAAAGCAATATATAAATGCAAGTTCTCTCTTTATTCCCTTAACAATACTGTCTCAATACTCAGACACTTCCTTTCCTGGCTAAAAAGCTCATTTCTCCAGTCCTTCCTCATAACTAAGACCACATTCTCATGGCTCTTTGCACTGCCTCCACTATTTGAAGGTCTCTGTTTTTTTCTTGGTGACCAGACAAATGTGCTATTCAAGGTGCAATCTCAGCAGAACACTATAAAATGAGATTACTACCTCTTCTGACTTATATTCCATTGTTTTGGTTGCATAGTTCCACATCCTGACTGATTGCTGCTCTGCATTACCTGAACTTGTTAAGCACCAAGGCTAATATGACTCCGAAGACTATCAGCTTAATCTGTAGTTATTTCAACACCTTTCAGGGAGTATGAATCTCAATCATTTTTCCTTCCTATATATGTAGCAATTCACTCAACAACAACAACACATATTTATATAATGCATTAAATGAAGTAAAACGTCTCAAGGAGCACCATAAAACAAAATTTGATACCGAGCCACATAAGGAGCTATTAGGGCAGATGAGGGTAGGTTTTAAGCAGCGTCTTAAAGGAGAAAAGAGAGGTAGAGAAGTGGAGAGGTTTATGGAAGGAATTCCAGAGCTTAGGGCCTTGGCAGCTGAAGGCACGGCCACCAATGGTGGAGCAATTACAATCGGGGATGCTCAAAATGCCAGGATTAGAGGAGCCCAGATATCTCGGAGGTTGGGGGCTGGAGGAGATTACAGAGTCAGTGAGAGGTGAGGCCATGGAGGAATTTGAAAACAAGGATGAGCATTTTAAAATGGAGGTGTTGCTCAACAGGGAGCCAATGTCGGTCAGCGAACACAAGGGTGATAGATGAACGTGACTTGGTGCGAGTTAGAACACAGGCAGCAGAGATTTGGGCAATCTCAAGTTTACGGAGAGTAGAATGTGGGAGGCCAGCAGTTAGAATTGTCAAATCGAGAGGTAACAAATGCATAGATGAGGGTTTCAGCAGCTGATGAGCTGAGGCAGGGGTGGAGTCAGGCGATGTTCCAGAAGTGGAAATAGGTGGTCTTAGTGATGGCATGGATATGTAGTCGGAAGCTCATTTCGGGGTCATATATAACACAAAGTTGAAATCAGTCTGGTTCAGCCTCAGTCTGTTGCCAGGGAGAGGAATATAGTCAGTGGCCAGGTAACAGTGTTTGTGGTGGGGACCGAAGACAATTGCTTCAGTCTTCCTAATATTTAGTTGGAGGAACTCTAGCCTGCATTAAATTTCATCTGCCATTGTTTGGCCCACTTACATATCTTAACCAACTTATTTTGTAATTTCTCAGCTGGCTCTTCCAATTCCACTGTCCTTCCTAGTTTTGCTCCTATTTTGCATTGAAGCTTCTGCATCCGTGTCAAGTTTTTAAAAATTCGTTCATGGGACATGGTCGTCGCTGGCAAGGTCAGCATTTATTGCCCATCCCTAATTGCGCTCGAGGAGGTGGTGGTGAGCCGTATTCTTGAACCGCTACAGTCTGGTGCAGGTACTTCCACAGTGCTGTTAGGGAAGGAGTTCCAGGATTTTGATCCAGCGACGATGAAGGAACAGCTAGATATTTCCAAGTCAGGATGATGTGTAACTTGGAGGGGAACTTGCAGGTGATGATGCTCCCATGAGTCTGCTGCCCTTGTCCTTGTAGGTGGTAGATGTCGCAGGTTTGGGAGGTGCTGCTGAAGAAACCTTGGCAAGTTGCTGCAGTGTAGCCACGGTGCACCAGTGGTGGAGGGAGTGAATGTTGAAGGTGGTGGATGAGGTGCCAATCAAGCAGGCTGCTTTGTCCTTGAAGGTGTTGAGCTTCTTAAGTGTTGTTGGAGCTGCACTCATCCATCACACTCCTGACTTGTGCCTTGTAGATGTTGGTAAAGTTTTACGGAGTTAGGAGGCGAGGCACTGTCAGAGGTGCCATTTTCAGATGAGATGTTAAACCGAGGCCCTATTTGCTCTCCCAGGTGGTGGTAAAAGATCTCAATGGCACTATTTTGAAGAGCAGAGGAGTTATGCCCGGTGTCCTGGCCACTATTTATCCCTCAAACAACATCAGTAAAGCACATTATTTGGTCATTATCACATTTCAGTATGTGGGAGCTTGCTGTGCACAAATTGGCTGCCATGTTACACAATGACTACATATCAACATAAGAACATAAGAACATAAGAACTAGGAACAGGCGTAGGCCATCTAGCCCCTCGAGCCTGCTCCGCCATTCAACAAGATCATGGCTGATCTGGCCGTGGACTCAGCTCCAATTACCCGCCCGCTCCCCATAACCTTTAATTCCCTTATTGGTTAAAAATCTATCTATCTGTGATTTGAATACATTCAATGAACTAGCCAAAACTGCTTCCTTGGGCAGAGAATTCCACAGATTCACAACCCTCTGGGAGAAGAAATTCCTTCTCAACTCGGTTTTAAATTGGCTCCTCCGTATTTTGAAGCTATGCCCCCTAGTTCTAGTCTCCCTGACCAGTGGAAACAACCTCTCTGCCTCTATCTTGTCTATCCCTTTCATTATTTTAAATGTTTCTATAAGATCACCCCTCATCCTTCTGAACTCCAACAAGTAAAGACCCAGTCTACTCAATCTATCATCATAAGGTAACCCTCTCATCTCCGGAATCAGCCTAGTGAATCATCTCTGTACCCCCTCCAAAGCTAGTATATCCTTCCTTAAGTAAGGTGACCAAAACTGCACGCAGTATTCCAGGTGCGGCCTCACCAATAACCTGTACAGTTGCAGCAGGACCTCCCTGCTTTTGTACTCCATCCCTCTAACAATGAAGGCCAACATTCCATTCGCCTTCCTGATTACCTGCTGCACCTGCAAACTAACTTTTTGGGATTCTTGCACTAGGAGCTTACGCCGATGACGTGCTCCTCGCGGTAGAGGATCCTGCTGACCTGCGGAGGATGCGTGAGTGCCAAGAGATTTACTCGGCCGCGTCCTCCGCCAGAATCAACTGGGAGAAATGTTCCGGATTCCTGGTGGGTCAGTGGCGGGTGGACTCCCTGCCGGAGGAGCTCAGGCCTTTTGCCTGGAGCACGACCCATCTCCTCTATCTGGGAGTCTACCTTAGCCCCGACGAGGGAGCCTGGCCGGCGAACTGGCAGGAGCTGGAGGCCAAGGTCGCCGCTCGCCTAGGGCGCTGGACAGGACTGCTCCGAGTGCTGTCCTACAGGGGTCGAGCGCTAGTCATAAACCAGCTGGTGGCCGCAATGTTGTGGTACCGGCTGGTCACTTTGACCCCTCCCCCTGCGTTTGTCGCCAAGATACAGAAGAAGCTGGTGGACTTCTTCTGGAACAACAGGAAGCACTGGGTCTCTGCCACGGTCTTGAGTCTCCCGCTTGAGGAGGGCGGTCAGTCGTTGGTGTGCGTCAGCGCCCAGCTCGCGACTTTCCGTCTTCAGACCCTGCAGAGATACCTTTACGTCGAGCCCCCTCCTAGGTGGTGCGCTCTGGCGACGTATTTCTTCCGCCAGCAGCGCGACCTCAACTACGACACGCAGCTCCTGTTTGTGAACTTGGGGGGTGTCAGGACCACCCTCCGGGAGCTGCCTGTCTTTTACAGGGACCTCATCAGGGTCTGGAACAAAGTCTCCACCAAGCGCAGCTCTCCACCGGCTGGAGTGGCAGCTGTCCTGCAGGAGCCGCTGCTCGGGAATCCGTACCTCCACGACCGAGGTTTTATGTGGCGGTCGGAAGAGAGGGCTGTGGCTGGTGAGGTGACCAGGGTCAGGGACCTGCTCGATGGCGGAGGAGCGGGCTGGATGGCGCCAGGCACGCTGGCGCGGCGCCTAAATTCAGCCGACGTCCGCCGCGCGACCGAAGCCATCGAGTCGCTAAAAACAGCTTTGGGCCCTGACTCCGTTAGGTGCATCGAGGAGACTCAAGCACGTGGGGAGATCCCGTCCGAACTGACCCCCGTCCGGACGGAATTCCTCATCGGCGCCAAACCCCGGAACCTCCCTTGGGGGCCGGCGCCTCACAACTTGAGCCGCCTCGGGGAAATCCCCTCTGTGCCTTTCAGTTCCGCGTGGAGGGGTTTCCTGTACGGGCTGCTCCTGCACACTCTCAACTTTGCCATCCTCGCCGGCCGTCCGGACACGCCATGGCGTACCATCTTGCCGTCCGGAGGAGGCGGGGGTCCCCGATGGAGGGCACTCTACGCAGGGGTCCTCCCACTATTCATCGGGGACTTGGCCTGGAGGGTGGTGCACGGAGCAGTGCCGTGCAACAAATTTTTAAGCCGGTTCACGGACTCCCAGGCCGCCTGCAATTTCTGCGGTCTGGAAGAGTCCGTGTTCCATGTTTTTATGGAATGCACAAGGTTGCAGCCTCTGTTTTATTATTTGAAGGGGCTGCTCCTGAAATTCTGGCTGCACTTCAGTCCCACTCTCCTGATCTTTGGGCACCCTGTGCGGAGGGGAGCGGGTAGGTCCGAAGGCCTCCTCGTAGGACTGCTCCTGGGCACGGTCAAGGGTGCCATCAGCCGGTCCAGGCAGCGGGCGGTCGAGGGGGTCGTTCAACCTGACTGCCTGCCTCTCTTCCGCTCTTACATCCGGTCCAGGGTGTCCTTGGAGATGGAGCACGCGGTGTCCACCGGTACGCTCGCGGCCTTCCGCGAGAGGTGGGCACCGGAGGGACTGGAGTGCATCATCACGCCCGGCAACCAAATTTTAATTTGATTTTACGTTTTAAAGTTTAATTTGTTTTAATTGCCGGTGCTTTTAGTGTCCCCCTCCCCTTTTATAGTGTGCACTTGGAAAAATGTGATTTTAGCGCCCAGAAAAAAACCCCAAAAAAAGAAGAAAAAAAACACAAAAAAGGAAAAAAAAAAAGGGGGCCTTGAAAATGTCTGCTGTGTCATCCAGGGCGGGTGGCACAGTTTAATGTTTATGTTTTTTTCAGGTAAACTCAAAAAGAGTTTCTTGCACTAGGAGCCGGTGCTTTTAGTGTCTCCCTCCCCTTTTACAGGGGGCACTTGGAAAAAAATTTGATTCTGTGCCAATAAAAAAAAGGGCCTTGTAAATGTTGGTGTTTCCCCCAGATCGGGGGGCACGGTTTAATGTTTTTTGTTTACTCCTAAAAGAGTTTCTTGCACTAGGACCCCCAGGTCCCTCTGCACCGCAGCATGTTGTAATTTCTCCCCATTCAAATAATATTCCCTTTTACTGTTTTTTTCCCCCCCAAGGTGGATGACCTCACATTTTTCGACATTGTATTCCATCTGCCAAACCTTAGCCCATTCGCTTAAAAAGTACTTCATTGGTTGTAAAGTTCTTTGGGATATCTGGTGGTCGTGAAAGGTGCTATACCAATGCAAATCTTTCTTTTCTTACCCATTCCCAGGACTTGCCCTGAATGTCCACACTTTTGAGTTTAATCAGTAGCCTTTCAATTGCAATGTTATCAAAAGCCTTTTGAACGTTGTAGCCTACCATGTTATAGGGTTTCCACAGTCTACTTGAGTTGTCCTCCTCAAAAAGGTTGATTAGACAGGATCTCCCCTTCTGAATCTATGCTGACCGCTGTTAACTAGGTTATTGTTGTACAAAATGATTCCCAAGTTTACTTCTGATAATTAATTGCATTATTTTACATGGAAGCAAGAACAATGCATCTGTAATTGCCCGTGTCTTGTTTGGTTATTGCTTACCAATCTACTGCTCCCCATAACGATCGTCGGTGCGTCACAAATCTCTTCCTCAGTATCCCTCAATGCACTGGATTAAATAACCACTTGGAAAGATGTAAAGAACCATGGGTCAATATATTCGTAGCATATATATATATATATATGTGCACCATAGTGTATAGTCTGGACCTTATTATTACTGCTCTCCTCAGCTGGTATTCTCTCTGGATGGTTGCTGAATATAGGTCTCATTGTAATGGTATCAGAGGAATAGAGCTACTGCTATTTCATCCTTCCCCTAACGGTCGCAATTGAAGAGTTAATCTCATCAATTTCTATCGTTTAGTTCAGCCTGCAAGGGCCCTTTTCATTGATACAAGAACCAGAGATTCGGAATCTCCACTAATAAAGTGTGTGACTGTCGCTATTTGTGACACTGCCAACAGGAGGCGCAGCTACCACGCTGCAGACACTGGCACTGGGGCTGGACATTGGCAACATTGTCCAGGCACGTTTCTGATTTTAAAGTTTTTTTATATAGCGGGTTGGTTAGACAAATTGCAGTTTGTAAAAGATGTGGGAGATATGTTACATTAAACTTTTAAACTCATCAAATCCTTTTGGAATGATCAGAACTTCCAAGGATATACTTTGACTGGGTTTGCGTATTTGCTTGGATTCCAGGGATGCAAGCAGATTGTTTTATAACAAAAATGACGCACACATACAGCTGACCTCGACTTCATGGGAAATACGGAGAGCTTCAGAATAACCGGGCGGAATTACTCAGCGCTGGTCTGAAATCTATTTGCATCGACAATATCCAGGCGCGAAGCGAAATTCAATTTATGTTACGAATATCAGCGAATATTTTGCATGCGGGTTAATTCACTTTCTTTTCCTCTAAAAGCCAACACAATATTTTTTTTGGGTGGGGGCGTGGGGGGGAAGAGAAAAAACGGGAAACTGCTAAAGTTCTCGCTAAATAAGGATGACAGAAAAATGACGGTGTCTCTGGTGTTAATATAAATAATTATATCTGCATCCTTTATAATGATTTGATCCGGTTTCCATTATAGAAAATCTAACGCCCGCCCCTTTCTCCCATTCCCAGCAGGTCCCACGGGCCCGAAGGTTACAGGTAACTCCAGAATTGCCAACATTTCTTTAAAATTAAAATCATCCCCATTGGAAGACAAGTGGGATACATTTTGTTGTTGTTTCGAGTTGCACTGAAAGTGCCGTTTGGGGGTTGGGCGACCAGCAGCTGATTCACTGTGTATTTCTCTCTCATTAGCTCTAGTGCTGCCTTCACTTTTCATTGAATTTCACTGGCGAGTGAGTTACTCTCCCAGTCCAGCCGCTCGTCGTCCCGCCCATGCGCGGCGCTGATTGGCTGATTGACGTCAATGGAATGCAAGCTCGGCTTTTCATTGGTCAGAACGCGTATCAATTAATCAAGCTCTGGACCCTCCAGCTCGCCACTTGCTGGGAGTTAGTCACTGTCATATTCAGTGTTTCCTCTCTCTCGCTCTAAAGCCTGACTTGAACCCAGTTTCAGTTTTAAAATCCGGGTCTGAATGCTAACCAAGAAAAAAGAAAGAAAAAAATGTATGCATTGTTATTTGTTGTTTAATGTGTCTGTTTCCCCCTCCCCAACAGGACCAGAACTCAGCAATTTATGCAAATACAATAGGCGTGCCATGTCCGTGACTCACAACCGGAACTGCACACAGAAGCCATATAAAAACTAATGGGAGAGTTAATACGCAGATAGCTAAAGCTTTGCAGACTGTGTGCACAGCCGAGGGAATAAAAGCAGAGAGGGGGAAAAAAAAAGGAAGAGTGGAAAAAAACCCTGGTCACGTCTGCATTTTTTTTAAAGTGAGCTTGCACATTACAATGGCTGATGAGAATGCCAGTAATAATAAATGCAACAGTTTTAACGTGTTGAACTGGGAGCAAGTGCAGCGGCTGGACAGGATCCTAACGGAGACGATCCCGATCCACGGGCGAGGGAACTTCCCGACCCTGGAGGTGAAGCCCCGGCAGATCGTGCAAGTGGTGCGGAGTCGCTTGGAGGAGAAGCGCATCCGTGTGCGGGATGTGAGGCTGAACGGCTCGGCGGCCAGCCACGTCCTGCACCAGCACAGCGGGCTGGGCTACAAGGACCTCGACCTGATCTTCCGGGCTGACCTGAGCGGCGACAAGGAGTTCCAGACCGTCAAGAACGTGGTGCTGGACTGCCTCTTGGATTTCTTGCCGGAGGGGGTCAACAAGGAGAAGATCACCCCGCTGACCCTGAAGGAAGCTTACGTGCAGAAGATGGTCAAAGTTTGCAACGACTCCGACCGCTGGAGCCTCATCTCCTTGTCGAACAACAGCGGCAAGAACGTGGAGCTGAAATTCGTGGACTCGCTGAGGAGGCAGTTCGAGTTCAGCGTGGACGCTTTCCAGATCAACCTGGACTCTCTCTTGCTTTTTTACGAGTGCTCGGAGAACCCAATGTCCGAGCACTTCCACCCCACCATCCTGGGCGAGAGCGTCTACGGCGACTTCGAGGAAGCCTTGGAACATCTGCAGCACAAGGTGATCGCCACCAGGAACCCCGAGGAGATCCGGGGCGGGGGGCTGCTGAAGTACTGCAACCTGCTGGTCCGGGGCTTCAGGGCGGCCTCCGAGACCGAGATGAAAGCCCTGCAGAGGTACATGTGCTCCCGGTTCTTCATTGACTTCTCCGACATCGGCGAGCAGCAGCGGAAACTGGAGTCCTACCTGCAGAACCACTTCATGGGGCTGGAGGACCGTAAGTACGACTACCTGATGACCCTGCAGAGGGTTGTGAACGAGAGCACCGTCTGCCTGATGGGACACGAGAGGAGACAGACCTTGAACCTAATCACCATGCTGGCCCTCCGTGTCCTGGCCGAGCAGAACATCATCCCCAATGTGGCCAATGTGACCTGTTACTACCAGCCGGCTCCTTACGTGACCGACGCCAATTTCAACAACTATTACATCGCCCATGTGCAGCCCGTGTTTACCTGTCAACAGCACACCTACTCCACCTGGCTACCCTGCAATTGAGGAACAGCGGGTGAGAAGGAAGGAGGAGGAGGGGAGGGGGTGGGGTAGAGAGAGAGAAATAAAACAACTTGTGATCTGGATTGGTCATTAAAAATAGGGGTGGGAGAAACATACAAAAAATATAAAGTTTGTTCCAGGCATGGTTTGTTTTGTGCAATGTTGATCTGCTCAAGTTTTGAGTTTATTTTATTAAAAGAAATAGCTCGCGTGTTTTCAATTGAGCCAGATCGAATGATTTACTTTATATATAAAAAAACCCCGGATTCAACCCCGAGCCAAGAGGTGGACATGACATATTGAAAATAAAATAACTTCCCCCCCCCCCCCCCCATTCCCACTTTGGGGGTTAGCCTAAAATGTCAACATTGAACACCCGCTTGTGGGGAGGACTGAGCAGCCTCTTTTTATGGACGCTGATTTGTGGGGGAGAGGGAACCGCTCCGATCTTTCCCGACTCGCCTGTTCTCCGACCTGGCTGACGAGAAGTTCGTGTAGCAAAGAAGCCAAACGCAGTCGTGTATTGCCTTCTGTAACCGGGGTGGGGGAACGGCTGCATTTTGGGCTTGCGAACGCCATGTATGGGATGATATACCAAGTAAAACTGCTTCATCGCGGTTGCTTGCTTTTTTTAAAAAAAAAAGAGTGCTTTCGAAAAAATCTAATGGTCTGCTCCAGACAGCCAAATGCAAGATTGTTAACAGATGACGACAGAAGTCGCTATTGTGCTATCCATGGCTCCCGGTTCGAGATAACGTACACTTCACTTTGTTTTGAAGGTGGAAGTGTGTAGAACGCTGTGGCTAATCAAATGTTCAAGGACCAAAGATTTTTTGTGTTTTTTATATATATATATATCTCTAGCTCAACAAAAAAAAAACCCAAGGACGAGAACAGATGTGGCTAATTTATATTTGTCTACATGAACATGAATCAAAAGTGCCTATTGCCTATAAAAATGGGAATGGAGATACTGTATTCAGATCTTGTGGCTTAATCCACATTTTTCTTTATCAGGGACAAAAAAAAACGTGTTCTTGCACGAATTACTAAATTCCCTATTTTCTTGGAAAATACTTGTATTAAAAAAAAGTTGCTGTTTATGTGATAGTTTAAAATTATGTATTGTCTTGGACGGTGTAGCACTTAGGAAAGTGTTTAAACAAAGTACTTTATATTTTCCAGTTTGTAATAAGAGGTTCCTTGGCACTTGTTTTTCCTCACAGAGAGAAGGTACGATATATGGTGTGCTGCAGCTGCATTTGAGTTTGTGAACTTCGAGTACAGATGGGTGTCTGGGAATAAGTGGGAGAGAACTGTGAAATGTTGTTGTTTGCTTATAGCACCAAATTAATTGTGAAGTCGATAATTTAGCAAAGTAATCCAGTGGAGACCTGTTCAAAGTGCGAGGTTGGGACAGACCAGAGTTGCTCATAAGCAGGCTCGCGTATGACCAGGTCAGCTGTCCCAATGCTTCGTTCAGAGTAATACATTTGGATGTGGTCGATCTAGTATGTCGTTGCTATGTCAGGATTATATGCTTATTTTATTTGACAATTGTTGGGAACAAACTTGTGTTTGACCACCAAAAAAAGAGGAAACCCTGACTTTGGCTTTGAAGCTAATGAAGTGATTGGCATCTGACTAATCTAGTCAGGGAATACTTGAGCACAAGCCAGTGACTAAATTGGAAAGTGACAATGCATTCAAGATTCTCTGGTTGTGCATATTTGACAAACACTGTGGTGTAATGAAGGAAAAATCTTCTTCTGTCAGCTGTTTGACCCAAGGCAACAACAGCAACTCTAAATTGCATTGACGTGTTAAGATATTTTAACTTTTTGACCAAAGCATGTTATGCTCCAGATATTGCTATTCCTCCCCCCTACAATTTTCTAATTTAGAAATTTGTTTAAAGATGCAGTTTTAAATTACAGTAAATTGTGAAATGAATTTTGTTTCCAAATGACTGACTGCTAGCAGGAGGGTTGTGACTAACCTTTTTTATCCTGTTGTAATACTCTAATCCTCTATCCCAAAATCCTAATGTTTGCCTTTGTTCAAAGTTTGCTCTTTAGTGGTGCGCATTTCTACTAAGGTTTGAAACCACAGGATCCAGCAAACACAGTTATTGTAAGCTGTTTGAATATTGCAAGAGTTTGAGCTGGGAGGGAATAAAAGCTAAGCACTTTGTACGGTTACAATCAGGAACTTGGAGAAACCGTGGCTAATTTACAATGGGGGAGGAGGAGTGCTAGGTTGATGAAGTTGTTCCATTTATATTAAAAAGAAATGCTTTCCGGAATACAGTCAGTTCTGGGGGGAAAAGAGGTCTGTGACTTGGAAATGAAAATTTTTTATTGTGGAAGTGGGTTAAAAATGCACAGGACGAGACTTTACTGTACCAATATATATTCTCAGTGGTTTATCAAGGGCTTGATTTGTTTACTGTTGCACATCACTTATACATTCTGCAGAGCCTGACAAACCTCTTGAAATGTAGCACGCTATGTTTACTTGAGGGAGGTGGGGGGAATACCTTCTCTGTCTGCCATTGGATGACCTGTATCTTGCTGTTTGTTCAGTGTAATGCTCCAGTGATTAATCTTGCAAAGGAAGGATTTGTTTCCTCCAGTCCATACCAGTAGATGCAAATCAGAAGTAAGATGTACCTGTCAGAATCGCAATACCACTGATGGCTGCTATAGAGGCATTGAATAGAAGCACGGAGAGAAGGGCTGGGGAAATGGGATCAGCTGGTGATGTGGTATGTTCATTCTTATCACATTTATTTGGAGTTCTCAGAGGCCCTTCTTCATCAATGAGTCATCTTTTGTTAGGATCAACATTACTTCCAAGGCAGGCCGTAGGCATTAAGTAGACCTTTTTATATTTAAATAAAAAAACCCTGCAAAGCTAGAACTTTGGAGAACGGTGTTTTTTAAGCACAGGGTTGGGGGTTGGGGGGGGGGGGGGAGGAAATGATGGAAAGAGAAGATTGTAGGAGATCTAAACTGATTCTAAAATGTATCACTGCCACACTACCAAAGTGGTAAAGAATGAGTAAAATGCAGTGGTGTGGCTAATATTGAGAAGTTGCCAGAGTTTATGGAAATTGATATTGGAGGCTGGGAACTACAGAAGATCCATATGTGCTTTACTTTTTTTGGGGGGGAGAAAGAGAGAATTCTCAAGAATTCCAGTTAATAGCACATGTAGCAACACAATAGTAACACGTAGCAACACGAGAGACTGAACTGTCAACATTTTTCTGTAATGGTGACCAGGATATCAGCTGGACATGGCACTTTAACTACCATTGCAGTGTAGGAGATTTTTTTAAATTTAAATGTAAGTGACAATACAAGCAGTAGTAGCTGAAGTGTGCTTTTTATAAAAATAAAAATCTCAATAGTGGATAAATCTGTCTTTTACATCCTTGAATTGGATTGGCTGTAGTTCAAAAGTATAATTAATACAAAACATTGTGTCCTCTACAGTATACAAGAGATGCATAGAATAATTTAGAAATGCACATGCATGTGCTTCCCAACACCCCCCTTCTGCCCCCGCCCCCCCCCCCCCCCCCCATTCCAGTTGCTTTTACCACTAGTGGGAGAGGAGAACTTTTATCTTGAAATAAAGTGTACCAACTGAAGTTCTGAGGTAAAGGGTGCTACAGCTTGCAAATTTTAAGTTTTTAAGAAGCTAAACAAATTGTAATTGTTTTGTGATTATTGCTTTTGGAATGTTCTGTAATCTCTTTCCTCCACCCCTTCCCCCCCCCCCCCCCCCACCAAAAAAAAAGATTCTATCACAAGGGCTTGTGGGCAAAATGAACAGTTTGAACGCCCTCAAGACTCCACAACATCTTAGTTAGCTCGCTGCGAATCTTGGAATATGAAGGAGGCTCTGTGTATTTACTTTCTCTTCAACTGCCACACATATATTTGGCTTCTGAGAGGCTTCCTGTTGCAGCAAACTGTGACTTGGATTTGTCTGCTGGACTTTTCAGTGACTGGAGGCTCTGTCAAAGAGGAAATCGAGGAGCTGATGGAACCTAGACTTTGAAGACTTAAGCATCTGTGTCAGTCACAAAGGGAACAGATTGTGAATTTTGTTTACACAATCCAATATTTGGATTTTTGTTTTTTTGGTAAATAAAAGGAAGTTATTTTTTTCTATTGATGTGTCTGGTGTCTTTAATGTGTGTTTAAAAATAAAAGAGCTAACGGTTATGTTCTAATCTATCTAAGCATTGCTTTCATTGCTAAAAGCCAAGCGCAGCACTTTCAGAGAAGCTGAATATTCAGCAGGTTCTGACTGCAACTCAATAAATAGGCAAAATCCAGCGTCACCAGCCAAGTGGAGCTGGTTCAAGCAGTTCAAAATAAACGAGAATTGCTGCCAGAAATTCTTGGCTTGTGTAGCACTTTAGATTTTAGCAGGTTAACCTTTTCTTCTCTGCCCCTTCCCTGGGAGGGGTGACTGGGAATGAATGAGGATAAATGGGCTTGTATAGTCATTTTGGTTACTGACCATAATTAATCTGTAACTTAACAGGGAAGAAGAAAGATAGTTATGGCAACTAGTTTTTTTTTGTGGGGAGTGGAGTGAAATATAGAAGAACCTAAATTTTAAATCAACCGCGCTACAACTTTTTAAAAACACGGATTTTATTGAACCGACTTCCTTGGTGGATACTTTCAGAAAATGAATTCTTGCATAGCAGAAATCCTATATAAGTTTTCAAGAGCAGTTTGTTATTTATAAGGACTTGTGGCCAGTTGTAGTATTTTAGCTTATTTTTGTTTCTTTAATGTGGCCAGCACTAGTTCATATTTTTTTTACTGTATATATAAAAAAAAAACATGCTTAACAGGTGCACCCAGCATGAGAGTTTTATAGCAAGTGATTTGCAACTGGCTGACACATTTTGTGATTTCACAATATTGTTGCATGTTAAAGTCGCTTAGTGGCTTCAATGTTGTAATTAAAAATTCAGGCATTTACTGAGCAAATGCGGCTGAACCCATTTCTATCCACTGGTGAAGATCATCTACACCACTCATGAGCCATGGCCCCAGTGAAGCATAAATAGATGCTTCATGCTTGCATATTTCTGAGGGGTGTTAATAGGAGTATTGAGCACTTGAGTTGTAACAATGTAACCAACCTAATCCTACATTATAATGGGATATTAATTTTGCATGATTATGGGATAGGCTGTATAGGTGAGGGACTGCACGCGTTGAATGCCTTCACAGTCTGGACTTAAAACTGATGCTGCTTTAAGTTGTCTCCATCAGTGATTTTAAGATTATGATAACTATATGAAAATGGAATCCTTTGAAATAATGACCATTTGCTTTTGATTTTTTTCCTTTATACACAGCTGCTTATTGTGTAGACTAAGCTAAATTTAAGTAAATATGTCTCCAGAAATGCTGTTCATTAAAAAGTCCATGGTTAAATGACCATGAACTTTTCTTCATGCCACTGACTCTATTTAGAGGAGGAGTCAAATTTACTACAATCTAGAAATACACTTGTCTCTTTCATGCAACATAACTAAGTATTTACAAGCTAACAACTTGCATTTCTGTGTTAGTTGCATACAGAAAGGCAGTTTACAAGATAATAGAAGATTCTGGAGCAAGAAAGTCCAAATAGGAAACAAAGTTAGGGAAGGCCCTGTCCACAAGAAGGGCTTTTTGGGAAGCTTTTGAAAGTGGAGAGGGAGGTGGCGAGGCAGAGGAATTTGGGGAGAGAGTTGCAGAAGGTAGGAGCGTAATGGCTGAAAGAGAAACCATTGATGGCAGAGTGGAAGGAATGGGGAATAAGGTATAATCTTATTTCTGAGCAACAAAGGGTGTATGCGTGGAATAGATTGCAGATGGCCTACTCCTGCACCTATTTTCTATGTAGGATTGGGTGTGTCAATGCAAGAATTAAGCTCTTGTTAGTTTGCTGGGGCATGGGAAGCCAGTGGAAGGGGTCAATGGCAGTACGGTACCTTGTGGGTGAAAATGAGCTGTGGCATTTTTGAATCAGTTGTAATTTGTGGAGAGTTGAGGCAGTGGAGACTGGCAAGCAGGACTTTAGAAAATGGTGTGGATAAGGGGTTCAATAGCGGTGGCGTAAATCCTTCATGCACGCATGGAAGTTGGTAAAAATAAAACATGCATAGAAAATAGGAGCAGTAGTAGGCCATTCAGCCCTTTGAGTCTGCACCACCATTCAGTATGATCATGGCTGATCCTCTATCTCAACACCATATTCCTGCTTTTTCCCCATACCCCTTGATGCCTTTTGTTTCTAGAAATCTATCTATCTCCTTAAATATAATCAGTGACTTAGCCTCCACAGCCTTTTGTGGTAGAGAATTCCACAGGTTCACCACCCTCTGAGTGAAAACATTTCTCCATCTCAGTCCTAAATTTCCTACCCCGTATCTTGAGACTGTGACCCGTTGTTCTAGACTTCCCAGCCAGGGGAAACATCTTCCCCGCATCCAGTCTATCCAACCCAGTCAGAATTTTATATGTTTCAATGAGATCCCCTCTCATTCTTCTAAACTCTAGTGAATACAGGCCTAGTCGACCCAATCTCTCCTCATACAACAGTCCTGCCATCCCAGGAATCAGACTCTCTCTCTCAAAGTCTGTCTCTCTCTCTCTCTCTCTCTCTCTCTCTCTCTCTCCCAGTCTCTCACACTCTCTCTCTCTCTCTCTCTTTCTCTCTCTCTCCCCCTCCCCCACACACGCTCTCTCTCTCTCTCTCTCTCTCTCCCACTCCTCCACACACGCTCTCTCTCTCTCTCTCTCTCCCCCTCCCCCACACACGCGCTCTCTCTCTCCCCCACACACGCGCGCTCTCTCTCTCTCTCCCCCACACACTCGCTCTCTCTCTTCCCCACCCCTCACCTACTCTCTTCCCCACCCCTCACCCAGTCTTTCTCTCTCTCTCACTGCCACTCTCTTTTCCCCCCCACACCATCTCTCCACACATTCTCTCTCTCTCTCTCTCTCTCTCTCTCTCTCTCTCTCTGAATCTCTCTCTCTCCCTACCCCCACGCTCTCTCTCTCTCGCTCTCTCTCACTTCCAACCTCTCTCAGAAGGCCGCGGAAACGTTTTTGTGTCGATAATCACAGCAGTATTTTGGGCAAAAGTCCTGGAGGCTCCTTTAGTACAGTCATTGATTTTTGAAAGATAACCCAAAGGCCCTAGTTGCAGGCACAGGCTCGAGCAGGAATGAGCTCCAGGCTCAGAAACGTGATTCGGCCCCTCTTCCGGCTTCCTCATATATTGCACTGCGAATGCACGATTGGTAAAACCGCAAATATAATGCCCCTATTTAAAAAAGGAGGCAGACAAAATGCAGGAAACTGTAGACCAGTTAGCCTAACATCTGACGTCAGGAAAATACTGGAATCCATTAATAAGGAACAGTAGCAGGACATTTGGAAAAGCATAATTCAATCAAGCAGAGTCAGCATGGTTTTATGAAAGGGAAATCATGTTTGACAAATTTTCTGCAGTTCTTTGAGGATGTAACGAGCAGGGTGGATAAGGGGGAACCAGTTAATGTGGTTGTATTTGGATTTCCAGAAGGCATTCGATAAGGCGCCACATAAAAGGTTACTGCACAGGCTAAAAGTTCACGGGGTTGGGGGTAATGTATTAGCATGGGTAGAGGAGTACCTAACTAACAGAAAACAGACAGTCGGAATAAATGGGTCATTTTCCGGTTGGCAAACAGTAACTAATGGAGTGCCGCAGGGATCGGTGCTGGGGCCTCAACTATTTACAATCTATATTAATGACTTGGATGAAGGGACCGAATGTAATGTAGCCAAGTTTGCTGATACAAAGATGGGTGGGAAAGCAAATTGTGAGGCGGACACAAAAAACCTGCAAAGGGATATAGACAGGCTAAGTGAGTGGGCAAAAATTTGGCAGATGGAGTATAATGTTGAAAAGTGTGAGGTTAACCACTTTGGCAGCAAAAATCGAAAAGCAAATTATTATAAAAATGGAGAAAAATGGCAAAGTGCTGCAGTACAGAGGGACCTGGGGGTCCTTGTGCATGAAACACAAAAAGTTCGTATGCAGGTACAGCAAGTAATCAGGAAGGCAAATGGAATGTTGGTCTTTATTGCAAGGGGGATGGAGTATAAAAGCAGAGAAGTCCTGCTACAACTGTATAGGGTATTGGTGAGGCCACACCTCGAGTACTGCATACCATTTTGGTCTCCATATTTAAGAAAGGATATACTTACATTAAAGGCTGTTCAGAGAAGGTTCACTAGGTTGATTCCGGAGATGAGGGGGTTGACTTATGAAGATAGGCTGAGTAGGTTGGGCCTATACTCATTGGAGTTCAGAAGAATGAGAGGTGATCTTTTCGAAACATATAAGATAATGAGGGAGCTCGACAAGTGGATGCAGACAGGATATTTCCACTCATCAGGGAAACTAAAACTAGGGGACATAGTCTCAGAATAAGGGGCCGCCCATTTAAAACTGAGTTGAGGAGGAATTTCTTCTCTGAGATTTGTAAATCTATGGAATTTTCTGCCCCAGAGAGTGAAGGCTCGGTCATTGAATATATTTAAGGCGGGGATAGACAGATTTTTGAGCGATAAGGGAATAAAGGGTTTGGGGAGCAGGCAGAGAAGTGGAGCTGAGTCCAGTATCAGATCAGCCATGATCTTTTTAAATGGCAGAGCAGGCTCGAGGGGTCAGGTGGCCTACTCCTGCTCCTATTTCTTATGTTCTTATGTTCAGGCATGCTCACCCTTTCAGTTATTTCCTGAATTCTCACCTCACACTTCAGCTTGAGTTCTCTCATAGGAAAGCATGAAGTACTGTACCAGTGTGACTTGTTTTTTTTAAACTACTTGGCTCACTGAACTTCGAAAAAATGTCTTTAAACGGTGCTTTGGCACTTAAGGTGGAGATTATTGAAGGACCTTGCTGCATTTGGTTTTAAACTGTGACTGCATTTGGTCCTCGAACTGATTTACACCAGGGTAATCAATATTAACCATAATTAACCTTACTGAATTTGGCATGTGCTACTTAATACTACAATTTGAGGCATAAATTCTTTAAAAAAAAATAGAAAATCTGATGAAGAAAAAAAAGGTGTGAAGTTTCTCGGGACTGATTTAAAGATGCTCTGTTATCTTAAAATCATTCTGGTTTTACTACCCAATAATTTCTGTTTATAGAAAGCATCTGGTTTAGATTGCAAACATATCACTGAGAATGAGAGCACACTCAGTGTTTACAATAAAGATTCTTCAGTGAATTTTAAAAGTTAGTTATATATTCCTATAAATCCTTTTGGGGGAAGAATGCATATACATGAAGAGAACTCATTTTTGTCAACATCGTTGACTTGCATTGGGCTGATTCTACACCAGTGGGCAAACTGTTCCCATAATCACACCACCTTGTCATTCCCGTGGGAGAACATAAGCCTAATATAGACTGTAACACTCAAACCTACACAATGCACCCTTTTCATCCTGAAAGCTTGTCAAAAAGTAGTGTATTTTTATTAAATTTTAATAGGGAGCTAAACGCCAGTGGTGTAGTCCTTTCATAATATTGTTCACTTCTTTTCTTTCATTTTATGATTGTGAATGTTTTCTCAGCTGTTTCTTATTCCTCTAATTAGAGGAGTCTGCTCCTTTATTCGGATCACACGAGTTGCTGGGACATTGATTTTTCTTGCAAAGCATATTGGGAAAATAAGTGTTACTACAGGCTCAATTCTTGCTTAAATCCCACTTCCTTTGCTCTCATCATTTAAATTATGAAGGAGGCCAGACCTTGTGGAGAAACTGCAAGTCCTCAGTTACATTTATCCATAATTCTCAGGAATAAAAAGGTCAAAGTAATCCATATGGCTTTAAAAAGTGATGAAAGGAATGAGAAGATATGAAGCAAATCTCAAACTAAAAATGAGGTTAGTTCATTGTGTATAATTTAGGTGAATTTCGAAGTTCAAACCATAATTTCAGTATAGTATTTAAGAGCACAATAAGCATGCTTTTGTAAGACTCCTTCTATGCGCTAGGGTATAAATTGTCCCCTAGAATATTAGAGAGCAAATGGAATGGTTTCTGACTAATTTTGTACATTCCAGCTTTACTCTTCAATCTGGGCATTGAAATGGCTGATCAATTAAAGACTCGTTGACAATTTACAGTTTATAAACTGATGTTTGCATCACTAATTTAATTATACATTGATGTTGGCATTACTAAATTTTGTGCAATAAACTACCTTCGAGTTGGGGTCTGTGAAAGAAAATGAAAATTAACTGCAAAAAGAAGTGCTCACCAAGAGCAAAGTGAGTTAGGTTTAAAAGTCTGGGCACATGTTTTCTTATGTAACCACTAAATTTTAACAACCTTTTAAGATCACTATATATTTTGCTGTCAAAGCCAAGAACTATAAGTACATTAAAATACACTTTTTTTAAAATGGAACTCCTAAGGTAAAGTATTGGGTAGTGCATAGACCACAGTAAAATTATTCTAGGCTCATTCAGTGGGCAATGAATCTTGGTGAGGTGTTCGGTCAGGAAGGTCCCAGGTTTGATTCCTATTAGCTGATCTTAATTGAGATGATAATTGAGGTGCTATAATTGGGCCTTGGTATTCGTGGACAAAACAGAGGAGAACCCAGCCATGGTTCCCTCTCTCGATCACTGTCTAGTGACTTCTGCTGGAAAAGGTAGGGGTATTGGACAAGAACAGGATCAGAGCTCAGCTGAGATGGATGTCCCATCATGATCAATTAGCCTTCAAAGTACTAACATAAAAATGATCATTATCCATCCTTTTCTGAAGATGTCCAAATGAGAGAAAATTAAAGGGGAAAACTCACTTTTTAATAATGCATATGAAAATTGTTTGAAATGGTTTTGATTCCAAATGCTCATAAGAACATAAGAAATAGGAACAGGAGTAGGCCTGTCGAGCCTGCTCTGCCATTCAATAAGATCATGGCTAATCTGATCATGGACTCAGCTCCACTTCCCCACCTGCTCCCCATAACCCCTATCTCCTTATCATTTAAGAAACTGTCTATTTCTGTCTTAAATTTATTCAATGAGGCAGCGAATTCCACAGATTTACAATCCTCTGAGAGAAGAAATCTCTCCTCATCTCAGTTTTAAATGGGCGGCCCCTTAATCTAAGATCATGCCCTCTAGTTCTAGTCTCCCCCATCAGTGGAAACATCCTCTCTGCATCCACTTTGTCAAGCCCCCTCATAATCTTATACGTTTCAATAAGATCATCTCATTTCTAAAACATTTAAGAGTAAATTATTTACCTGAAATTTTATGATTTAGAATTTGATTATTGCTCTAACAAAAGCAAATTTTCTGAGATGTGTTAACAACAGCAACTTGCATTTATATAGTGTCTTTAACATAGTAAAACTTAGTTTAATATAGTTAGACCAATATAGGGGGTATGGTTAAGAAGTTTGCAGATGATACAAAAATTGGCTGTGTGGTTGATAATGAGGAAGAAAGCTGTAGACTGCAGGAAGATATCAATGGACTGGTCAAGTGGGCAGAAAAGTGGCAAATGGAATTCAATCCAGAGAAGTGTGAGGTAATATATTTGGGGAGGCAAGGGAATGCACAATAAATGGTAGGTCACTGAGAAGTGTAGAGGAACAAAGAGACCTTGGCGTGCATGTCCTCATATTCCAGAAGGTAGCAGGATGGGTAGATAAGGTGGTTAAGAAGGCATATGGGATGCTTTCCTTTATTAGCCGAGGCATAGAATACAAGAGCAGGGAGATTATGCTTGAACTGTATAAAACCCTAGCTAGGTCACAGCTAGAGTACTGCGTGCAGTTCTGGTCACCGCATTACAGGAAAGATGTGATTAGACTAAAGAGGATACAGAGGAGATTTACAAGAATGTTGCCAGGACTGGATAATTTTAGCTATGAGAAAAGATTGGATAGGTTCGGGTTGTTTTCTTTGGAATAGAGGAGGCTGAGGGAAGACTTAATTGAAGTGTCTACAATTATGAGGGGCCTAGATAGAGTGGATAGAAAGGAACTATTTCCCCTAGCAGATAGGTCAACAAACAGGAGGCATAGATTTAAAGTAATTGGTAGAAGGAGTAGAGGGGAGTTGAGGAGAACTTTTTCACCCAGAGGGTTGTGGGGGTCTGGAATTCACTGCCTGAAAGGGTGGTAGAGGCAGAAATCCTCAACACATTAAAAAATTATTTGGATGTGCACTTGAAGTGTTGTGACCCACAGGGCTACGGACCAAGAGCTGGAAAATGGGATTAGGCTGGATAGCTCTTTTTCAGCCGACACAAACATGATGGGTCAAATGACCTCCTTCTGTGCTATAAATTTCTATGATTCTATGAAAATGTCCCTAATGTGCTTCACAGGAGCTTTATCAAACAATATTTGACACCGAGCCACATAAAGCGATATTAGAATAGGTGAAAGAGGTAGGTTTTAAGCAGCGTATTAATGGAGGAGAGAGAGGCGGCCAGGTTTAGGGAGGTAATTACAGAGCTTAGGACCTATGCAGCTGAAGGCGCGACCACCAATGGTGGAGTGATTAAAATCGGTGATGCACAAGAGGCCAGAATTAGGGGAGCACAGAGATCCCGGAGGGTTTGTAGGGCTGGAAGAGGTTACAGAAATAGGGAGGGGTGGTGATAGATCTTTGGAGGACTATAAAGCATGATATAAATGCAAGTCTTTTAGTTCCAACAATTTGTTGTTTGAGATTCTGTAGTTGCGATAATTAGATAAAACTATTTTCCATTACATGGATTTTATAACACCTTGAATACACACATTATATGTTAATTACAGTTAAACACCAATATGGCTTAGAATCACTAAACAAAAGCAAAATACTGCGGTTGCTGGAATCTGAAATAAAAACAGGAAATGCTGGAAATCTCAGTGGGTCAGGCAGCATCTGTGGAGAGAAACAGAGTTAACGTTTCGGGTCGATGACCCTTCGTCAGAATTGGCGAATGATCGAAAGAACAGATTCTTCAAGAGCAGTGAAAGGGGGAGGGGAGGAAAGAGTAAAAGGGAAGGTCTATGATAGGGTGGAAGACGGGAGATTTGAGAGACAAAGTTCTCTATGCAATAGAATCACATTTGAATTCCAAAACGTTGGAATGATTCATTCTTGAACTCCTCCCCCAGCCTCAAAATAAATTTAAATAGATACAGTAAAAAAAATGTAAATTTGAGCATTTATAAGTTAATTGCAATGTATATAATAGCTTATTATAATATGTATACTGATAATCATAATTACTAATCTTGGTAATTCAGAATATATTAATCATCATGGTTGATTTTTTTCTGAATTCATTTTGACTGACATTTGACTTGCAATATGATGAACCTATCCAGGGAATTAAGCCCAGAAATGATGTGTATTCCAATGGAGAATCTGCTTTATACATTATTTGAAAGACAAACATTGCGCCTTCTGATAGCATTGACCCAGCAGCCGTTAACCAGATTTGAAAAGAAAAGTACCTTTTATCGTGTTCCTAACATAGATGAGACTGCACACAGGGAGGTTAAAGTAACAGTGGCCTCAGTCTTAAATAAGACACTCCAAAGTGAGGAACAGGCCTTAGGGGTCGGCTTATATACAGTGCTCCCAAGGGATGCTGGGATCCCTTGGGACTTCAGGGGATGAGCTCCCCGGTGGCGGAACATGGGAGTGCATGCTTTACAGATACACAACATCACTCGCACCCCCCCCTGCACCCCAAAGTCAAAGTTAAAACTATTTACAAGGTGAGACGGTCGGGAGCCTTTCTTTCCCTGGTGGACAGCCTCGGTACAAATGTCTGTTCTGGTGTGTTGGCTGTGCCCTCGCTGGGCTGGCGTGTTGTTGGCCCTGCAGGGCTGCTGGGTGAGCCTGGCCTTGCTGGGCTGTTGGGTGTGATGGGTTCGATTTCCTGATCCGGCGTGGTGTCGTTGATCCTTTGGGTATGTGTTGTGGGCTCGAAAAAGGTGGTGTCTGCTGTGGGTTGTTCAGGGCAGTCTGTGAACCGCAGCCTCGTTTGGTCCAGATGCTTTCTGCAAATTTGTCCATTGTCTAGTTTGACGACAAACAACCTATTCACTTCTTTAGCTCTCACTGTGCCCGCGATCTATTTGGGACCCTGTCCATAGTTTAGCACATACACAGGGTCATTCAGATCAATTTCCCGTGACACAGTGGTGCGACCATCATTTACATTTTGTTGCTGCCGCGCGCTCTCTACCTGATCATGCAGGTTGGGGTGAACCAGCGAGAGTCTGGTTTTAAGTGTCCTTTTCATGAGTAGCTCAGCCGGGGGCACCCCTGTGAGCGTGTGGGGTCTCGTGCGGTAGCTGAGCAGTACTCGGGACAGGCGGGTTTGGAGTGAGCCTTCTGAGACTCGTTTAAGGCTCTGTTTGATGGTTTGTACTGCCCGCTTTGCCTGTCCATTGGAGGCTGGTTTAAACGGGGCCGAGGTGGCATGTTTGATCCCATTGCGGGTCATGAATTCTTTAAATTCGGCACTGGTGAAACATGGCCCGTTGTCACTGACCAGTATGTCAGGCAGGCCGTGGGTGGCAAACATGGCCCTCAGGCTTTCAATGGTGATGGTGGCGGTGCTTCCCGACATTATTTCACATTTAATCCATTTTGAAAAAGCATCCATCACCACCAGGAACATTTTACCGAGAAACGGGCCAGCATAGTCAACATGGATCCTCGACCATGGTCTGGAGGGCCAGGACCACAAACTTAGTGGTGCCTCTCTGGGCGCGTTGCTCAACTGAGCACATACGCTGCATTGCCGTACACAGGACTCTAAGTCAGATTCGATACCGGGCCACCACATGTGGGATCTGGCTATCGCTTTAATCATTACTATACCCGGGTGTGTGCTGTGGAGATCCGAGATGAATGTCTCCCTGCCCTTTTTTGGTAGTACTACGTGGTTACCCCACAACAGGCAGTCTGCCTGAATGGACAGCTCGTCCTTTCGCCGCGAAAATGGCTTGATTGGCTCTTGCATTTCAACGGGGATGCTGACCCAGCTCCCATGCAGTACACAATTTTTTTACTAGAGACAGCAGAGGATCTTGGCTGGTCCAAGTCCTAATCTGGCGGGCCGTGATAGGTGATTTATCATTTTCAAATGCTTCCATGACCATCAACAAGTCTGCAGGCTGCGCCACCATCAACAAGTTAGCACGACTGCCCATCTTTGTATGCGGGCTGAGGCATTAGTATTTATCCCCTTGTTTTCAGCGAACAGGAATGTGAGGGGCTTGTGATTGGGTTCCAGTTCAAATTTGAGGCTTAACAGATACTGATGCATTTTATTTACCCCGAACACACATGCTAATGCCTCTTTCTCAATCATGCTGTAGGCCCTCTCGGCCTTAGACAAGTTCCTGGAAACATAGGCGACAGGTTGCAACTTCCCCGCAACGTTAGCTTGTTGTAATACACACGAGACCCCATACGACGACGCATCACATGCTAGCACAAGTCTTTTACATGGGTTTTACAATACAAGCAGCTTGTTGGAGCATAAAATGTTTCTGGCTTTCTCATAAGCAATTACTTGTTTTTTTCCCCATACCCAGTTTTCACCTTTGCGCAATAACACATGTAGGGGCTCTAAAAGGGTGCCTAACCCCGGTAGGAAGTAACCAAAATAGTTGAGGAGTCCCAGGAACGACCGCAGCTCCGTGACGTTCGGTGGCCTGGGTGCGTTCCTCTTAGCCTCTGTCTTGGCGTCTTTGGGCGAAATGCCATCCACCGCGATCTTTCTCCCCAAAATCTCCACTTCTGTTGCCATGAAGACGCATTTCGACCTCTTCAGCCGCAGCCGCAGTCCAGTCACTGGGGGGCCTCCTCCAGGTTTTGTAGGTGCTCGGCGGTGTCCTGACCCGTGACCAATATGTCATCCTGAAAGACCACCATGTGTGGTACCGACTTGAGTAGGCTCTCCATGTTTCTCTGGAAGATCGCTGCAGCCGACCGAATTCCAAACGGGCATCTGTTATAGATGAACAGTCCCTTGTGCATGTTGATGCAGGTGAGGCCCTTCGAAGACTCTTCCAGCTCCTGCGTCATGTAGGCTGAAGTCAGGTCGAGCTTGGTGAACATCTTGCCTCCTGCCAGCGTCGCAAATAGGTCGTCTGCCTTAGGTAGTCGGTATTGGTCCTGTAGCAAGAAACGATTAATAGTTACTTTATAATCGCCGCAAATCCTGACCGTGTCATCACTTTTGACTACTGGAACAATCGGGCTGGCCCACTCGCTGAATTCCACTGGGGAGATGATGCTCTTGCGTTGCGGCCTGTCCAACTCGATTTCCACTCTCTCCCTTATCATGTGAGGTACCGCTCGCGCCTTGTGGTGAATGGGTCGTGCGTCTGGGACCAAGTGGATCCGCACCTTCACCCCAGAAAAGTTTCCAATGCCTGGCTCAAAAAGGGAAGGAAATTTGTTAAGAATCTGGGTATATGAGGCCTCATCGACATGTGATAGCGCTCGGATGTCATCCCAGTTCCAGCGGATTTGGCCCAGCCAGCTCCTCCCAAGCAGTGTGGAGCCATCGCCCGGGACAATCCAGAGTGGCAGTTCGTGCACCATGCCCTCGTAGGTGACCTTGACCATGGCGATGCCCAGGACAGTGATAAGCTCTTCGGTGTGCGTTCTCAGTTTCGTGTGGATGGGGCTCAGGGCTGGTCTGAATGCCTTGTTGCACCACAGTCTCTCAAACATCTTTTTACTCATGATAGACTGGCTAGCACCAGTGTCCAGTTCCATGGCTACGGGTAAGCCATTCAATTTTACGTTTAGCATTATAGGTGGACATTTCGTCGAAAATGTGTGTACCTCGTCTACTTCAGCATCTGCCTCCTCTCTTAGAGGCTCGAAATTGCTTTGATCCACCATGGACCGATCTTCCTCTGCCACATGGTGGTTAGCAGGTTTTGCAGAGCTTGCAGCTCGTTTGCAAGCTCGTTGGAGGTGCCCCATTGTTCCACAGCTCTTGCAAACATACCCTTTGAAGCGGCATGAATAGGCTGAATGGAAGCCTCCACAATGCCAACAAGGTGTGAATTGCCTTGCATTCATCCTTTGTTGCGGACTCTGAGTCATCTGGGTCACCTGAGGTCTGCTGGCAGTTACATACTCGTGGGTTCTGCCCTTTACATTTCTGCTCGCAAACACAGTTCCAGTTAATTTATGAACATTGCTAGCACTTGTGTGCTGAGAGATTTGTTTGGTGTTATCACTGGTGGACATAAACACCTGTGCTATCGCAATGGCCTTACTGAGGGTCAGTGTCTCTACAGTCAGAAGTTTTCGTAGGATGGTCTCGTGGCCAATGCCCAGTACAAAAAAGTCTCTGAGCATTTGCTCCAGGTAGCCATCAAACTCACATTGTTCTGCAAGTCGCCTTAGCTCAGCAACATAGCTCACCACTTCCTGACCTTCAGATCACTGGCACGTGTAGAACTGATACCTCGCCATCAGCATGCTCTTCCTCGGGTTAAGATGCTCCCGAACCAGTGTACGCAGCTCCTCATACAACTTATCTGTGGGTTTCACCGGAGCCTGAAGATTCTTCATGAGGCTGTAGGTCGGTGCCCTGCAGACTGTGAGGAGGACCACTCTCCTTTTTGCAGCACTTACTTCTCCGTCCAGCTCGTTGGCTACAAAGTACTGGTCCAGCCATTCGACTTAGGCTTCCCAGTCCTCACCCTCCGAGAACTTCTCCAGGATGCCCACAGTTTGCTGCATCTTTGCGTTGAATTCGTATTCTCGTCGCCAGTTATTGTATTCCTAACACAGATGAGGCTGCACACAGGGAGGTTAAAGTAACAGTGACCTCAGTCTTTAATAAGACACTCCAGAATGAGGAACAGGCCTCAGGGGCCGGCTTATATACAGTGCTCCCAAGGGATGCTGGGATCCCTTGGGACTTCAGGGGATGAGCTTCCTGGTGGCAGAACGTGGGAGTGCATGCTTTACAGATACACAACACCTCTTATTAGTAAGTTCACTGGAGGTGTTGTGCTGAGAAAATTATTCCTCCAGTCATACAACAACAATAACTTGTATTTATGTAGTGCCTTTAGCATAGTGAAACGTCCCAAGGTGCTTCACAGGAGTACTTTGAGACAAGAAATTTGACACCAAGCCACATTGGAGAAATTAGAGCAGGTGACCAAAAGCTTGGTCAAAGAGGTAGGTTTTAAGGAGCGTCATGAAGGAGGAAAGAGTGGTAGAGAGGCGGAGAGGTTTAGACAGGGAGTTCCAGGGCCTAGGAAACAGAAGGCATGGCCACCAATCATGGATGCTCAAGAGGACAGAATTGGAGGAGCGCAGACATCTGGGCGGGGTTGTGGGGCTGGAGGAAGTTACAGAGATAGGGAGGGGCGAGGCCATGGAGGGAGTTGAAAATAAGGATGAAAATTTTGAAATCGAGGCGTTGCTTAAACGGAAGCCAATGTGGACCAGCGAGCACAGGGATGATGGGTGAACGGGACTTGGTGCGAGTTAGGACACGGGCAGCCGAGTTTTGATCACCTCTAGTTTATGTCGGGTGGAATACGCCAAGCTAGGACGAAAAATACCATAAATAAACCTAGCCTTGGTTTGAAGCTGTATATTTTTGGGATTCAGAACAATAACCAGTGAAGTTTGAAGCAGAACTGTATCTAATGCCTCCATAAGATGGAGCGTGACATAGTTAATTCAGAGACTAGGGTCCTGAACTTGGGGAAAGGTAACTTCGATGGTATGAGACGTGAATTGGCTAGAGTAGACTGACGAGTGATACTTAAAAGGGTTGACGGTGGATAGGCAATGGCAAACATTTAAAGATCACATGGATGAACTTCAACAATTGTACATCCCTGTCTGGAGTAAAAATAAAATGGGGAAGGTGGCTCAACCGTGGCTAACAAGGGAAATTAAGCATCGTGTTAAATCCAAGGAAGAGGCATATAAATTGGCCAGAAAAAGCAGCAAACCTGAGGAGTGGGAGAATTTTGTAATACAGCAGAGGAGGACAAAGGGTTTAATTAGGAGGGGGGAAATAGAGTATGAGAGGAAGCTTGCTGTGAACATAAAAACTGACTGCAAAAGCTTCTATAGATATGTGAAGAGAAAAAGATTAATGAAAACAAATGTAGGTCCCTTGCAGTCCGATTCAGGTGAATTTATAATGGGGAACAAAGAAATGGCGGACCAGTTAAACAAATACTTTGGTTCTGTTTTCACGAAGGAAGACACAAATAACCTTCTGGAAATACTAGGGGACCGAGGGTCTAGTGAGAAGGAGGAACTGAAGGATATCCTTATAAAGCAGGAAATTGTGTTAGGGAAATTGATGGGATTGAAGGCCGATAAATCCCCAGTCTGATAGTCTGCATCCCAGAGTACTTAAGGAAATGGCCATAGAAATAGTGGATGCATTGGTGATCATTTTCCAACAGTCTATCGACTCTGGATCAGTTCATATGGACTGGAGGGTAGCTAATGTAACACCACTGTTTCAAAAAGGAGGGAGAGAGAAAACAGGTAATTATAGACCGGTTAATCTGACATCAGTAGTGGGGAAAATGTTGGAATCAATTATTAAAGTTGAAATAGCAGCGCATTTGGAAAACAGTGACAGGATCGGTCCAAGTCAGCATGGATTTATGAAAGGGAAATCATGCTTGACAAATCTTCTGGAATTTTTTGAGGATGTAACTAGTAGAGTGGGCAAGGGAGAACCAGTGGATGTGGCATATTTGGACATTCAAATGGCTTTTGACAAGGTCCCACACAAGAGATTAGTGTGCAGAATTAAAGCACATGATATTGGGGGTAATGTACTGACGTGGATAGAGAACTGGTTGGCAGACAGTAAGCAGAGAGTCAAGATAAACGGTTCCTTTTCAGAATGGCAGGCAGTGACTAGTGGAGTGCCACAGGGCTCAGTGCTGGGACCCCAGCTCTTTACAATATACATTAACGATTTAGATATGGAATTGAGTGTAATATCTCCAAGTTTGCAGATGACACTAAACTGGGGGGTGGTGTGAGCTGTGAGGAGGATGCTAGAAGGCTGCAAGGTGACTTGGACAGGTTAGGTGAGTGGGCAAATGCATGGCAGATGCAGTATAATGTGGATAAATGTGAGGTTATCCACTTTGGTGGCAAAACCACGAAGGCAGAATATTAGCTGAATGGCGGCAGATTAGGAAAGGGGGAGGTGCAACGAGACCTGGGTGTCATGGTTCATCAGTCATCGAAAGTTGGCATGCAGGTACAGCAGGCGGTGAAGAAGGCACATGGTATGTTGGCCTTCATATCTAGGGGATTTGAGTATAGGAGCAGGGAGGTCTTACTGCAGTTGTACAGGACCTTGGTGACGCCTCACCTGGAATACTGTGTTCAGTTTTGGTCTTCTAATCTGAGGAAGGACGTTCTTGCTAGTGAGGGAATGCAGCGAAGTTTCACCAGACTGATTCCCGGGATGGCGGGACTGACATATGAGGAGAGACTGGATCAACTGGGCCTTTATGCACTGGAGTTTAGAAGGATGAGAGGGGATCTCATAGAAACTTATAAAATTCTGATGGGAGTGGACAGGTTAGATGTGGGAAGAATGTTCCTGATGATGGGGAAGTCCAGAATCAGGGGACATAGTCTTAGGATAAGGGGTAGGCCATTTAGGACTGAGATGAGGAGAAACTTCTTCACTCAGAGAGTTGTTAACCTGTGGAATTCCCTACCACAGAGCGTTGTTGATGCCAGTTCATTGGATATATTCAAGAGGGAGTTAGAATCGGCCCTTACAGCTAAAGGGATCAAGGGGTATGGAGAGAAAGCAGGAAAGGGGTATTGAGGGAATGATCAGCCATGATCTTATTGAATGGTGGTGCAGGCTCGAAGGGCCGAATGGCCTACTCCTGCACCTATTTTCTATGTTTCTATGAAGTTTGAAGCAGAACTGTACCTAATGCCTCCCCTTCATTACTTTCATGTCCACCACTGACTAAAATGTACGAGATCCAAAATACACATCCACTAACCAGCGCATCTCAAGATAGCTGAAGTTGAGTTTTTGTCTTGATGAACATCTTCTCTATCATCTAATATTTAAATTAAACTGGTGACCAAATTGCAATTCCCTGTCTTGTAATGTTGCTGTCTAATAGAACTCCACAAAAGAACATTCGCAATTTAACTGAGCCAATTTGGCGGTGAAATTCCTGCTGTTAGTAATGTTGGCAAAAATATTGGTATAATTGTGAATCCTTGCTTTGTAGTCACACCAACTTTTTTTTACGAAAAGTTATCCACAGAGCTAATTTCACCCCTTTTTTGACCAATTATGGACAGCTCAATTCCCTCAGTATATTCAAATGTGTGCTCCAGTTTCCCGATTGAGACATTTAAGTGATAGCAACATAGAAACATAGAAAATAGGTGCAGGAGTAGGCCATTCGGCCCTTCTAGCCTGCACCGCCATTCAATGAGTTAATGGCTGAACATGCAACTTCAGTACCCCATTCCTGCTTTCTCGCCATACCCCTTGATTCCCCTGGTAGTAAGGACTTCATCTAACTCCTTTTTGAATATATTTAGTGAATTGGCCTCAACAACTTTCTGTGGTCGAGAATTCCACAGGTTTACCACTCTCTGGGTGAAGAAGTTTCTCCTCATCTCGGTCCTAAATGGCTTACCCCTTATCCTTAGACTGTGTCCCCTGGTTCTGGACCTCCCCAACATTGGGAACATTCTTCCTGCATCTAACCTGTCTAACCCCGTCAGAATTTTAAATGTTTCTATGCGGTCCCCTCTCATTCTTCTGAACTCCAGTGAATACAAGCCCAGTTGATCCAGTCTTTCTTGATAGGTCAGTCCCGCCATCCCGGGAATCAGTCTGGTGAACCTTCGCTGCACTCCCTCAATAGCAAGAATGTCTTTCCTCAGGTTAGGAGACCAAAACTGTACACAATACTCCAGGTGTGGCCTCACCAAGGCCCTGTACAAATGTAGCATAATTTTGGGTCCTCGATGTCGAAATCTCGATGTCAACCATTCATCCTGATGTTGTTTGAGCGACTGACAGGTCAGATGTTGACAACTCGCTCAAACGCTCTTTCCTCCTCCCACCCCGATCCCCACGGCACACACGCACACAATTGCTGCCTTCCTTCATTATGCTCATATACATACCTTAGATATTATGATTCATAGCTATTATATCTCTTAAATAGATTGGCTTGCTTGGATCCGCTTAGCTTTATCGGTTTCATTTTGTTTTCTAATTTAAGAAATCTAAGTTGTTATGCAGTGCACGGTTAGTTGTTTCTGGAAGTCGCCCGTGCATTTGATCATCTTCAGTCGGAGCCGATCCAGAGAAAGGCAACGACATCCTCCAGCTTGAGTCTTTGCTTTTTGCTGCATTCAATCTAAGAGTTCACTAACAGCTCAAAACTGAGCTTTTGTCGATCCCCAAAAGTTATTTTTCCTTCTTCTCGTCTCCAGTTACCTTTAGTAATTCCGAGCCAGCTGTGTACTCGCATATTAAAAGGTTGCTGGCTGTTTGTCAACAGTCACAATAGAAAAGGCTCTGCTAACATAAAGATATCATTTCCTATATTTAAAAAAAGTAAGGTTTTGTGTATTGATATGAAAAACAAACTTATGCTGTGATCAAAGTAAACTGTAACCATACCATAGCCAAGGCTACTGTTTAACAATGACTGGATGGTCTAGATTTTTGAATCAGTGTCTGCATTAACCCACTTAAAATAAATGTGATTAAAATAATGCCGATTGAAAAATTTGGGTTAATAAGTGATGCTCCACTTTTATTATCCGGGGTATGGGGTTTTTATCCCGTTCGAGGAAGGCATTCCACAGTCACACCCATTTATAATTAGAGCCAGTGTTTTACAATGACTGAATAGGGCAAATTATTTTTTTATTATATGGGATTACGGGACTTTCCATGAATTTTGCCAGAGTTTTTGGGGGGATTGGATTCTGCAAATCTATCCATTTTTTTTGTGAAAACCACAAATCAGCGGCCTTGGCCACAGATGGAAGTGTGCTTTCTAACGGCAAAACAATCAGTTAACAGAAGCTTCGGCGATGAAAGCGCTGATGTTGCCAGCCTCTGAGAAAAAGCCACTAGCTGTAGGCTGATCAAGGAGAGCTAAAGGAAGCAGATTCTCAGATCTGCTGACAGAGAGCTCATTGTACGCACCAATAATGAATTGCAAAATGATGTCGAAATTAGATGAGAAATTGTTTCTGTATTAAATTGATTTTTTTCTTTTAAATTGCAGAAAAAATATTTTTAGAGGTTTGCAGCAGTGCTATTTCCTCCGAATCAGAAGTTGCCAGAGCCACGTTTAAAGACATTCATTCATTTTCTTTGCAGTGAAACTCCACGATCTTGGTTATCGCTGTGTAAATGTACACATTTAGCTGTGGAAGAGAAGACAAACAAAACCTCCAGAGGTTCTATTATTCCTGACGTTCCCACATATTCATTTTATTGTTTGTTTTTTTATAAAACAGATCGCCACCGGCGAGGAAATTTAACTTGAAACATGATGTGCCGTTTAATGCAGATTGCGTCTGTTTCCACAAACGATGTTCTAATTTTCAGGCCCTTGGTGAAATGAATGAGAAAGATATCCCATGCCAGGCACTAACGCAGACAGTGAACGGAGCTAGAGGCCGAATCTTAACCTGTAGGAAGCAGGCACGCAACCCATTCTTGTGGAAAGGGACATTACTCGAAAAAAGAAGGATAATGAACAACAGTTGTGGAGATGAATTGCATTGTCTGCTGCAATGTGACTGATAGCGCGCTCAGAGCTAGGCCAAGCTAAAATTTGTATTTAAAGACTTGCTGAACAAAATGTTAAATATTTGCCTTTAAGAGAATTCTTGGAGCCCATATGTAAAGTTTAAAGGGTACGTCACACTGCGGTCTATGCAGATCATTTGCAATACTGGAATTGGACCAAAAAGGGATTTCTGCATTCTGAGAGGGAAGCACTAGTCAAACATTTGAACGCTTTAGTTGCACACTTTTACTGTCATGGAGAGACGTTTGTTTACCCAGCCCAATGCAGCAAACCTGTTGAAAACGACAGTAGCGATCCTTTCTGTTCATTCTGTAGAGACCAAAAACTGTTAGCACAGAGGCCTGCCTCTGAATGTAAACTGATGTGATCTTCTAAAGTGTAATACAATTGGCAGAAATGTATGATGCAGGTGAAATCAATTAATATTGCTATCCAAAAAATCCAAACAGTACTTTAGGCATTATTGTTTCACAGTAAGATAACGCTTGCCGTATGCTTCATTTTGCGTTCCCTGGTTTGAGGAAGAAATGGGAATGGACTTAACTGTACTATCCAATGTCATATAATTGAGCCTGATGATTATCCAGGCATCCTGAAGCTTAGCGTCATTAAACCTGACAGATTTGCCTTTGGTCTGTGAGGCGCTCCACACAATGCACTGCCAAGATAATCACATATTAGTGCAAACATGTGAATGTGCAAACTTCATGGCTAGGTAAGAGGGAGCCTTTTTGCAGTTCCCAGACAGTGTCTGTGGCAACGGTTCAGATGGAACTGAGCCAGTTCTCCACAATATTTGTATTTTTGTCTCTATCGATATATTATTTTTTTAATTAAAAAAAGTCTGATATTTTCAGCAATTTGGCAAATGCCAAATAAAGGGGTTGGGGGGGGGGGCGATGGGGCAGTGACTGCTGAGATCAAGGACTTTCAAAACAAGCCACTAACTAAGAAAGAAGTGAGAAGTTAATCTTTATTTAATTAGTTTCATTAAAACCGTCAAAGTTTGGAGGTGAAGGGTGGCAGGGCCTCGGAAATCTGTAATTGTTTATTCACAAGGAACATATCCATATCAAATAACCGAGCAAGCTCAAACTGTGCAACAGGCAACAACAACAACTTTTATTTATATAGTGCCTTTATCGCAGTGAAACCTCCCAAGGCACTTCACAGGAGTATTATGAGACAAAAAAATTGACACCGAGCCACATAACAACAACTTGCATTTATATAGCACCTTTAACATAGTGAAACATCCCAAGGCACTTCACAGGAGTATTATGAGATAAAATAAATTAGGGCAGGTGAACAAAAGCTTGGTCAAAGAAGTAGATTTTAAGGAGTGTGACTTGGTATGAGTTAGGACAATTTAAAGAGTTTCAACTTGGCCATATGTTGGTTGTCATCTGAATGTTACAACAACAACAACTTGTATTTATATAGCACATTTAACATAGTGAAACGAAGAAGATGGAGAGGCGTTAGAGGAGGATGGTGTGGTCAGCATCCGGTGACCGGCTGCAGACTGGTGGAGAAAGACGAGGAGGGATAGTTTACCTTTGTCGCAGTCACAAAGGATATAATTTATGACTTTGATAAGATCTGTTTCGGTACTGTGGCAGGGCGGAAATCTGATTGGAGGGATTCAAGCATGGAGTTGCAGGAAAGATGGGTACAGATTTGGGAGGTGACAACACGTTCAATGACTTGGAAATGAAAGGGAGGTTGGAGATGGGGCGGTTGTTTGCAAGGACGGAGGGGCCATGAATTTTTTTTTGAGAAAGGAAATGATGATGACAGATTTGAGGGAGAGGGGGTCAGTACCCGAGGAGAGTGAAACATTAACAATAACCTGCTGGGGAAACAAAAACATTTTCAATGCCTGTTTTGCAAGTAAAGAATTAAGCATACAACACAAGTTTCAGTCAGTGCCAATAAAGGAATGGAATTAACATTGAATAATAGTAACATGGAAGGGAGTTACAAGGATGTATTCAACCATGGGTTTCAAATAACATGATAAACCACAACTCTGTGGTATGAGTGGTTTGTGATTGTTATCTGAACTCTTGGGTTATATCAAAGCCATTGGTCTCCTCCCATATATTTGTAATTTTATACAATGTATCTGGAATAGTTCAACTAAAAGATCTAGGGAACTGCCAAGTGCAATCCAAAATAAGGAAGAGAAAAAGGAGGACGAATCATCCCAAGTCCTTCCTTTGTACCATCAATAAACCAGCTACAGAGTAAGACTGATGGACCCCTGGCCTTCAGCTTGCTCTATTTAACTGGAGATGTTGGATATTCTTAGACACATCTGGAGTGAGGAAGAGAGAAAAATAATAAAATAGTTTTAAAATTAGTATCTTTTCAAAAAGAAAGTTATTTTCTGTATTGTTACATAAAGGAGCACACGACAGCCCTGATTTTCCAAGTTACAATCCAATCGAATGAGGCTTCATGCTGGGGCTGAATTTGCTCTATACTGAGCATGGTCTGAGATTGGAGAGGGGTGACGCAGGGAAAAGGCTATCACAGCTGATTGTCATGGACCTGGATATATTCATTTTCACATGATAAAAGCCTCTATGTTAGATACTTTTAAATGCTCTGGGAGTTTTAAAATCAACATCAGCTAACGATTCACCAGGGGCAGCTTGGAACGTGAAGCTGGGACCTCTGACTCATGCTGAGTAGTAGCCTTTTGAGCTCTGCTTACCAAATCATGCATCCTTTGCGGAACGGGATGTTTCATTTTGGGAATTCCTATCAGATAGTTGTCAAAGAATACAAGCTAGCAGATGTGAGCTAATTGAGGATAAATAGTTTGATAGACTTAACAAAGACTGCTGACGTTTAATATATACTTCAGCCTTTGCAAAGGCTGTTTGGATAACAAAAATGTCTGGCAAAATCCTACGGCTGGCAAAATATAAGGAAACCAAACCTGTGACCAAGTGGCGGAACAGCGCAAAACTCTAACCCTCCCATTTGATGGCTGGTGAAGTGGAAGTAATGTGGAATGAGGTGCTCGTGAACAGGCTGGCCTGACTTGCCACACCAGGGCACACTCCCCATCGAACATCATCCTTCAAAGGAAGCAGAGGAAGAGGACTTGCAGTAGACTTTCAGCTTCTGGCAGTGCCAAGTCTACAGTGTTTGTAAGCTGCAGGTGCCCTTGCATCAGAGGGTGGAGCTTCACACCTGGTTACCGAATGGCCATGAGCCTGTATAGCCAGTAGCGCGCAATCATTTCCAAGTAGTTGCGGTCCTGCCTGTAAGTGTAGGTGAGAGAGTACCAGCAGGTGGGCGCAGTTTGCCCCTGGTACAACTTGACCTTTGTGGAATCGCCCCATCATCCTCCAAAAAGCCTAAGTAAAGAAGGATTCCTACACAGAAACCCATTGTTCTATCATCATGGATTGACAAAAGAAAATTGACAGTGACAGAATGCTTGGCATAATGTCTCCTGACCAACTAAGTGAAACGAGAGTATTACAATGAATCTTATCACTGAGCCATCTAAATTCACTTCCATAAACAGCTCATCCTATCAGCCCATGCGTCCCATTTTACATGGGCAGACAGATGGATTGAGCTACATACCAATGTAGATATCGGGAAATTGTTATGATGCATAAATAATATAATCAATATTTAAATTTAATATCTATAACTGCAAACTCAGGAGCATTCCTAGCATCAGTACATGGGCTTTCTCCTGGTCTCCCATAACATTGTTGGGAGACCAGTGGGAGCCCCCAGAGAACCAGGATGAACGGCAGTTGATGCTGCTTCCTTGGGGCTTTCATCAAACTCCCACTGAAGTTATGGCAGAAGATAGGGAGAACCCCCATGGAACTTAAAGGTCACTGCAGATATGTATTACCTTCCCCACCGCTGGATGCGGTGGTGTTAACACTATTTTCCCTCTGTATGTGGTTAACAGTAAAACAATAAATTGTAGCAATAAAACAGTGTGTCCTGGTCGAACATAACCAATGGCATAGCCACATCGATAACCTCATCTGGCCTCTTGTAGTTGTTAGCAGTTGCCTCTGAATCAATACCAATGCAAAGAATCTCACCACTAAAGAAATCACACTACAAGGGCAAACCACTGAGTGAAGCTGCTTGAAGACCCGAATCTGCCTGAAATCAGCAGAGATTTTTAAGTAACTAAGTACTGGGAATTAATGAAGGGCGATGAATTTATTGAATGACCTGAAATAGCCAGTGCTCTTAATAATTTATAAGTGTAATTGACTCCAATGGTATTGACAAATTGGCCGTAATTTTCTGGAGGTAGAAGGGTTTGGCGGGAGGGGGTGCCTCCGAGTTGGGCGGGAAATCCGGCAGGGCCTGATTTGCATGTGAGGCCTCGGTTTCCTGCCCGCAGCCATCCAGATTGAGAGGCTGGCTGGCAGCGGGCAGGAAGGCCTGCAGCTGCAGAGTTGGAGGGGAGTTCAATCCACAGGAAGGATGGGGTGGAGGGAGGGAGTTCAGTCGAGGAGTGGGAGTAATGTTGGTCAGGGATCGGGGGGTCGGTCAGGGATCGGGGGGGTCAGTCACGGATTGGGGGGTTGGTCATGGATTGGGGGTCGGTCAGTGATCGGAGGTTTGGTCAGAGAATGGGTGGGGGTCAGTCAAGGATTGGGGGGGTCGGTAAGGGAATGGGGGGGGTTGGGCAGCAATCGGTGGGGGGAATCGGCCAGGGAATAAGGGGGTTGGCCAGGGATCGGGGAGGTCAGCCAGCGACCGGGGTTTGTCCAGGGGATGGAGGTGGGGGGGGGGTCATCCAGAGATGGGGGGTCAGCCAGGTAATGGGGAGGTCGGCCGCAGAACAGAGTGGTCAATCAGAGATCGGGGTGTAGACCAGGGAACGGAGGGGTCAGCCAGGGAATGCGGGAGTCGGTCAGGGATCGTGGGACCTGTCAGGGATCGGGGGTTCGGTCAGGGATCTGGGGGGTTCGCTCAGGGAATGCGGGGGTCGGTCAGGGATCGGGGGGTCGTTCAGGCATCGGTGGGTCGGTCAGGGATCGGGGGAGCGGTCGGCCAGGGAAGGGGGGGTTTGTTCAGGGATCGAGGGGTCGGTCAGGGATCAGGGGGGAGGGGGGGTTCAGCCAGGGAACAGGGGTATTGTTCAGGGATCAGAGGGGTGTCATTCAGGGATCGTTGGGGGGGTTCAGCCTGAGGGGTCGGCCAGGGAATGCAGGGGTGGGTCAGGGATCGGGGAGGGCGGGTCAGGGATCGGAGGGACGGTCAGAGAATGTGGTGTGGTGTATTTTCAAAAGGGTTTTGACAAGGTCCCACACAAGAGATTGATGTGCAAAATTAAATCACATGGTATTGGGAGTAATGTATTGACGTGGATAGAGAACTGGTTGGCAGACAGAAAACAGAGAGTCGGGATAAACGGGTCCTTCTCGGAATGGCAGGCAATGACTAGTGGAGTGCTGCAGGGCTCAGTGCTGCGACCCCAGCTATTTACAATATACATCAATGATTTAGATGAAGGAATTGAGTGTAATATCTCCAAGTTTGCAGATGACACTAAGCTGGGTGGCGGTGTGAGCTGTGAAGAGGATGCTTCGAGGCTTCAGGGTGATTTAGACAGGTTAGGCGAGTGGGCAAATGCATGGCAGATGCAGTATAATGTGGATAAATGTGAGGTTATCCACTTTGGTGCCAAAAAGATGAAGGCAGAATATTATCTGAATCGTGGCAGATTAGGAAAAGGGGAGATGCAACGAGACCTGGGTGTCATGGTACATCAGTCATTGAAAGTTGGCATGTGAAGAAGGCAAATGGCATGTTGTCTTCATAGCTCGGGGATTTGAGTATAGGAGCAGGGAGGTCTTACTGCAGTTGTACAGGGCCTTGGTGAGGCCTCACCTGGAATATTGTATTCAGTTTTGGTCTCCTAATCTGAGGAAGGACGTTCTTGCTATTGAGGGAGTGCAGCGAAGGTTCACCAGACTGATTCCCGGGATGGCAGGACTGACATATCAGGAGAGACTGGATCGACTGGGCCTGTATTCACTGGAGTTTAGAAGAATGAGAGGGGATCTTATAAAACATATAAAATTCTGATGGGACTGGACAGGTTAGATGCAGGACGAATGTTCCTGATGTTGGGGAAGTCCAGAACCAGGGGACATATTCTTAGGATAAGGGGTAAGCCATTTAGGACTGAGATGAGGAGAAACTTCTTCACTCAGAGAGTTGTGAAACTGTGGAATTCTCTACCGCAGAGAGTTGTTGATGCCAGTTAGTTAGATATATTCAAGAGGGAGTTAGATATGGTCCCGATGGCTAAAGGGATCAAGTGTTATAGAGAGAAAGCAGGAAAGGGGTACTGAGGTGAATGATCAGCCATAATTTTATTGAATGGTAGTGCAGGCTCGAAGGGCCGAATGGCCTACTCCTGCACTTATATTCTATGTTTGTATGTCAGTGATCGGGGGGGGTTGGGTCAGGGATCGGGGGGGGGTCGGTCAGGGAATGGGGGGGGTCGGTCAGGGAATGGGGGGGGTCGGTCAGGGAATGGGGGGGTCGGTCAGGGAATGGGGGGAGTCGGTCAGGGAATGGGGGGAGTCGGTCAGGGAATGGGGGAATCGGTCAGTGATTGGGGAGGGGGGGTCAGGGAATAGGGGGGTCGGTCAGGGATCGGGGTACCGGTCAGGAATCGGGGGGGTCGGTCAGGGGTCGGGGGGGTCGGTCAGGGGTCGGGGGGGGTCGGTGTGGGAATGGGGGGGTCGGTCAGGGAATGGAGGGTCGGTCAGGGAATGGAGGGTCGGTCAGGGATCGGGAGATTGGCCAGGCATCGGGGGGGTCGGTCAGGGATCGGCGGTGTTGGCCAGGGATTGTGGGGGTCGGCCAGGGATTGTGGGGGGGGTCAGTCCGGGATCGGGAGGTCGGCCAGGGAATGGGGGGATCGGTCAGTGAATCGGGGGGGGTCGGTCAGGGAATAGGGGGGTCGGTCAGGGAATAGGGGGGGATCGGCCAGGGATCGGGGGGTTGGTCAGGGATCGGGGGGGCCAGTCTGGGATCGGCGGGTCGGTCAGGGATTGGGGGCTCGGTCAGTGATCGGGGGGGGGGGGTCGGTCAGGGATCGGGGGGGGGTCGGTCAGGGATCGGGGGGGGGTCGGTCAGGGATCGGGGGGGGGGTCGGTCAAGGATCGGGGTGGGGGTCGGTCAGGGATCGGGGGGGGGTCGGTCAGGGATCGGGGGGGGGGGTCGGTCATGGATCGGGGGGGGGTCGGTCAGGGATCGGGGGGGGGTCGGTCAGGGATCGGGGGGGTTCGGTCAGGGATCGGGGGGGTCGGTCAGGGATCGGGGGGGGTCGGTGTGGGGATCGGGGGAGTCGGTCAGGGATCGGGGGGGTCGGTCAGGGATCGGGGGGGGTCGGTCAGGGATCGGGGGGGGGTCGGTCAGGGATCGGGGGGGGTTCGGTCAGGGATCGGGGGGGCCGGTCAGGGATCGGGGGGGGTCGGTGTGGGGATCGGGGGGGTCGGTCAGGGATCGGGGGGGTCGGTCAGGGATCGGGGGGGGTCGGTGTGGGGATCGGGGGGGTCGGTCAGGGATCGGGGGGGTCGGTCAGGGATCGGGGGGGGTCGGTGTGGGGATCGGGGGGGTCGGTCAGGGATCGGGGGGGTCGGTCAGGGATCGGGGGGGCCGGTCAGGGATCGGGGGGGGTCGGTGTGGGGATCGGGGGGGTCGGTCAGGGATCGGGGGGGTCGGTCAGGGATCGGGGGGGGTCGGTGTGGGGATCGGGGGGGTCGGTCAGGGATCGGGGGGGTCGGTCAGGGATCGGGGGGGGTCGGTGTGGGGATCGGGGGAGTCGGTCAGGGATCGGGGGGGTCGGTCAGGGATCGGGGGGGGTCGGTGTGGGGATCGGGGGAGTCGGTCAGGGATCGGGGGGGTCGGTCAGGGATCGGGGGGGTCGGTCAGGGATCGGGGGGGGTCGGTGTGGGGGTCGGTCAGGGATCGGGGGGGTTCGGTTAGGGATCGGGGGGGGTCGGTCAGGGATCGGGGGGGGGTCGGTCAGGGATCGGGGGGGTTCGGTCAGGGATCGGGGGGGGTTCGGTCAGGGATCGGGGGGGCCGGTCAGGGATCGGGGGGTCGGTGTGGGGATCGGGGGGGTCGGTCAGGGATCGGGGGGGTCGGTCAGGGATCGGGGGGGGTCGGTGTGGGGATCGGGGGGGTCGGTCAGGGATCGGGGGGGTCGGTCAGGGATCGGGGGGGGTCAGTGTGGGGATCGGGGGGGTCGGTCAGGGATCGGGGGGGTCGGTCAGGGATCGGGGGGGGTCGGTCAGGGATCGGGGGGGGTCGGTGTGGGGATCGGGGGGGTCGGTCAGGGATCGGGGGGGTCGGTCAGGGATCGGGGGGGGTCGGTGTGGGGATCGGGGGGGTCGGTCAGGGATCGGGGGGGTCGGTCAGGGATCGGGGGGGGTCGGTGTGGGGATCGGGGGAGTCGGTCAGGGATCGGGGGGGTCGGTCAGGGATCGGGGGGGGTCGGTGTGGGGATCGGGGGAGTCGGTCAGGGATCAGGGGGGTCGGTCAGGGATCGGGGGGGGTCGGTCAGGGATCGGGGGGGGTCGGTGTGGGGATCGTGGGGGTCGGTCAGGGATCGGGGGGGTTCGGTTAGGGATCGGGGGGGGTCGGTCAGGGATCGGGGGGGGGTCGGTCAGGGATCGGGGGGGTTCGGTTAGGGATCGGGGGGGGTCGGTCAGGGATCGGGGGGGGGTCGGTCAGGGATCGGGGGGGTTCGGTCAGGGATCGGGGGGGTCGGTCAGGGATCGGGGGGGCTGGTCAGGGATCGGGGGGGGTCGGTGTGGGGATCGGGGGAGTCGGTCAGGGATCGGGGGGGTCGGTCAGGGATCGGGGGGGTCGGTGTGGGGATCGGGGGGGTCGGTCAGGGATCGGGGGGGTCGGTCAGGGTTCGGGGGGGGTCGGTCAGGGATCGGGGGGGGGATCGGTCACGGATCTGGGGATTGGCCAGGGATTGGGGGGGTCGGTGCGGGAATGGGGGGGTCGGTCAGCGATCAGGGAACGGGGGAGTCGGCAGCAGAATGGGGGGGGGGTTGGCTACGGAACGGGGGTGTCGGTCAGGTGTCGGGGATTGGTGGGGGGGGCGTGGGAGTCGGTCGGGGATTGGCGGGGGTGGGGGGCGGGGAGAAAGAGGATCGGGGCAGGCCACTGGTGTATTGTGGCCGGTCTCAGCATCATTGGTGGGGTGACATGGGAAGGAGGCCTCATCGTGGGAATTGGAGGCCTGGGGGTGTGATCTGGTCGTGGCGGGTAGGTTAAGTAGGAACCTTGGATCCAGGAGGTAGGTGTAAAGCCACTTACCTCCTGGATGCAGCAGTCCCCACCTCTGTTTAACTACCAGGTTTCACGAATTGTGTGAAACCCGTCCACATGCCGTTAAATTCAAAATTGGGGTTAAAAAAGAGGCTTCCAGCCTCTTATAATATTTCAATTGATGTTGCGCCCCCTCGAAGCAGGTTGGTCACCGCCCCCCCACCCCTCCATGCCCCGCCCCCATCCCACCGCGATAAAACCAGAAATATGTGGGTTGGAGGCACGATCAGGTCGGGAATCCCATTTTTAACAATTTAATTGCTCCAATGCTCCAAACATACCCTTTCTTTAAAGAAAGAAAGATAGACTTGGATTTATATAGCGTCTTTCACGACCACCGGGCGTCTTAAAGCGCTTACAGCCAATGAAGTACTTTTGGAGTGTAGTCACTGTTGCATGGGAAAATTCTGACCATTGTTAGTGCTGTTTCCTAATATAGACGACTGCCTTTCATAAGCGTCTATGGTGAAAGTGGTCGGGACTGTATCTAATATTCCACTTTTGTCACTGGCTGGTCACCATTAAATACCCATGCAATTAGGTTTTCTGTTGTACAGTTGATATTATCTATTAGTTGTGTTGTTGTGAACAGCTTTAATATACATATGACCCAGATTCCTCAGTGCTGTGAGCTTCCTCCAGAGATGTCAAAAGCTATTTCTAACACACTTCTCTCTCAAGAGAAATACTGCTCCTGTTCTTAGTGACATGACATCACAATGACAAAATGATATCACAAAGCAGCTGTGGCTGGCTTTCCAACACTGCAATTCTGAGCACACTATAAATGTTTTAAATAGAGCACGTCGCAAGCAGCAGTGTGATACCACAAATATCTTCATGCATGACTAGTTGTGACTTTGTCTTTTATGAGTTGTGTGTTGAGCTTGACATGCAATGATATTTTTCATATTGTGCTGTACGCTCCGTTTAGCATTTCATCTACGCAGGAAAGGCAAGATTCAAAGTGAATGTTTTTTTTCCCTTTGCGCAATTTGTTCAGGAATAGTAGTGGCCTTTCGTCACTAGGTAATGTCACACAGTCTAACGAAAACACACAAGGTAACTATCACTGAGAATTTGATGTAATTTGCAGTAAGTAGTGTGACACCATGAACTATGCCAAAGGAATCTTGAGAGTCTCTCCATGGCAATAAAGAGCTGCATGCAACAAGTGAAAGGACTGACTGCAACTTGCTTTTACTGTGTAGATGAAATTATAAAACCGATTTAATGATGCAACTAGATAATGAAGAAACTCTTTGGGGGTGAAATTCGGGTACTTTGCAACTCCCGATGGAGCACAGATTGATGGGCTGCTGCGACACTGAGATTCCCAGTGGACTGTGGTGAACCCAGCAGCGATGGCAGCAGTCAGAACTTGCGTGGCATCCAGCTGAAACTGCATGAGAGCAGGCTGAACTTTGATGCCACCAACCATTGTCTGCATTACAGCACCAAGACATTGCATTGTTCCTGCAATGGAAGCTACCACATCGCCCATGACATGCATCATGAGGTCTGGATCCAAATGGTCTCTCTGGTAATCCATCATTGTCTGTAGACTGGAAATGATGGACTCCATGGTGTGCACAGAGCTTTGTGCAATGCTGGAGGCCGGTTTCTCCATGCTCCTTACCATAGTGGAGAGGCTCTCGGGCAGCCTTGCCATTGCACCCATCATGTCGGAGTGTACACCCTTCTTGTGTACACCTTCCCATCGAGGTCCTTATCCGAGTCCTGTGCAACAGAACTCGCATGCGAAATCTCCCTCCTGGGAGCTGGCTCCCGAGTTACCCTTGACCTTGCTGCAGCCTGCTAGGCCCTGGTGCATCACCCATTGCAGACCTCTCTACTAAGCTAACCTCTAAGGACCAGGTAGTGCCAGTCTCTAAGCTGGTGCCTGCGGGTGAGAGATGCAATGATGCAGTGCTTGGGTCCTCCTCCTATTCCTCCTCTTCTCCCTCCTCAGTGTGATGGGGGCTCAGGTTCAGGCTCCACAAGCTGCTGCCTGGTTATCTGAAAGCATAAATGACACAAGACTCACATTAAGTTGAGGTCAGGGGGACAGAAATGGAGTAACAAAGGTAGAAACTATCAAGAGCTGGAAAGTGATAAAGCCTTTTGGTGTGACGAGAAAGTGGGATGTGAAAAGGAGAGGGGATAAAGGTAGTTTTGTTGCCCCCAACGGGATTGACGTCTCCGCCGGTCACAACGCTCACCACCTGTGACCCAATGAGCTACAGCACTCGCTCCTCCAGGTCAGAGAGCACCTGCAGTTGAAGTTCCCCATCGCCAGTCCTCTGCTGCTCCCTCCTATTATGTGTCATCTTGGCTTGCAAAAGAAAGGAACTTATGTGAGTAAGAGTTGAGCTATATATGAGGGAGCTATGACTGCCGTGGTTGAATGTAGGCAAAGCGTGAGATGAGGATGGGAGTTTGAGTAGTTCTTTTTTTTTTAAACTTAAAAAAAACTTTTGCCCATCTTGCCTGTTGTAGTGGTGAAGAGAGAGCCTGGGTAAAGGGGAGAGTGAGAGACCATATTGGTAAGAGAGACAATGGCCCTGAAATCGCGGCCGCACTGGTTCCGTACGGAGTGTGTACGGGGAGGCATTGCAAAAGCCAGTTTTCAGCGCACAATGCGCATGCGCCGAAAACTGGCTTTTACGATCTGTCAAGTTCTGGCTTGACAGATCTTCTGCATTTTCGGGAGGAGGACATTCGCATGGGCAAGATTGCACTATTTGCCCATCTCTTGCCCAGCAAATGTCCTTCAAACTCTTGCGCCTGGTAAAAGCAGGCACAAAGCCTACTTTTACCAGCGTAAGAGTTTTAAAACATATAAAAACATATTCAAAATAAAATTTGAAAACACATTTTTACGTTAAAAACCCTGTCCAATAAGGTGTATATATAGCACCTTTAACGTAGCAAAACGTCCAAAGATGCAAAGACACAGTTGAACATGTCTGCTGGCTCTTCTTGTCCGGTCCAATTTTCCTTCCTGCCATTCTTTTTTGCGGAACATAAAATAGGAATATCAGTCAAGACTGGGAATTTATAATTTTTGGCTTTTTATCTTCTTAATGTCTCTTTCATTGCTGACTGTGATATCTAATCATGCGATATCAACCATCAAATATTTTGCCACAACTACTGTAATCATGAAATGTTCATTCTATGACAGTTATAACAACTGCTTTAGAACGGATGCCCCAAATCTATCAAATGCCTCACACCTGGAAAGAGTTACACGTCTTTAACATGATTAATAACTTAATAAGACAATGAGATTGAAACCTGAGTGATTTTGACAAGTCATCCAAACTACGAGGTTATACTTCAGCTTTCAGACTCTTTCTCTCTCTGTCATTTTATACAATAGAGTCTTTGCTAAAGGGTTTTTGAAAATGAATTGTTACATCAGCTTCTGAGCGATAAATCTCAATAAATCTTTTAGGTGTCATTTTTTATTGATGAATTATTGAACTATTAATAAATATTTAAAAATGTAATTCTTTATGTTATTTTCCTTTTCAAAATTTCAGCCATATTAATGTCTGATAACATTATTATAAGTTTTTTTGTAAATTATTTGTAAAAAATATTTTGAGCAATTTCATTTGTTCCTCTTTATTATTGGCAGTTTTCATTCTCCATTGCTACTTGTTAAACTGTATGTTTATGTCCTCTGCTTGTTCAGCTGTGAATAGTTGGGAGGAGAAATTCGACTGCTTTGCGCCTCCTGTTAGTGTGCCTGCGGGGGGCGATAATGGGGCACTAAGGGGTGAATGCACTGACGCCCGCAAACTTCCCTGGCGGTTTTGCGCTGCCGCTAACACTTACCGTCTTGTTCTCTTGCACCCCGGAGATCGTGACGTCATCAGATGCGCAAAGCCTTGTTACTGCCCCAGATATGAAATTCGCTCCCACCCACTGCTGCATTGCCGAGCATCAACAACAGTGAAGTTGCAGGAGGCGTTGTCACCTCAGCTGGCTGCTTGGGGAATGATAGTTAAAGGCAGCAGTGGTCAGGTAGGGAAAACTTTATTCTTTGCACCAGTCTGGTGCCTGCTGAATGTTTTTGACGGTTCATTGCTGTGCAATTTCTCAGTCCTCCACTCTGTTAGAGTGCTTGGAGCTTTCATGGAAGTCGGCAGGTCCCATGGCCCCTAATAATAAGAATGTTGCAACCCATCATTGGCCCTTCTCTTTAAGCAAGGGAAGGAGCCTCTGATACCGGCAGCACTGCACTGAACATTCTTCAGCGCTTTGTCACTACTGTCCCTCTCACACACTTTAGCGCTCTAAGAGAGGTGGGCCCTCTTGGAGCTCTAAAGCTGAAGTTCCCAGGATGAAAAAACGATTATCGCCTGGCAATACTTTTCTCACTTTTCAAAAGTTATCGCTTCAAATGAGGCGCAATGGAATTTCTAGCCCTTGGTGTTTTATAAAAATTATATTTGAGCCAATCAGGTCTACACTTGTACGTATGACGCCTTTCAACTACGGCACTTTGAGGTTTGATGGATGTACACAAGATGCAGGACTTTTGTATTTATAAATATTCTATAAAAAAATGTTGCATATAGTTTGCTTAGTAACTTTTGCACATAGGAGAGAAAGAGAAAGGGAAGTTTGAGCAAAAAGGAGACAAACTGCAAATTTATTTTAATATGTGGAATGAACATAATTCCTAAGAAGCAGACTGGAAGACATGTGTTATAATTTTCGAGCAAAAAGAGAGAATTTTCATTCCAAACAGGGAGTTTTAAATGGATATTACAGAGCACAACAGCAGTATTGTGTGAAGAAAACATATGGTACAATCTTAAGCAAGTGTTTTATTGGGGAGTGGGGAGTTAGTTGATAGCTTGTAATTCCAGCAGTGAAACACCTGGTGCTCACAACTGGAAGACCTCAGTTGAATGAGGTGCTAAGCCAGGTTTCTTACTTCCTTTTATCTTTCCAACTGTTACCTAAACTCAATCCACCGTACCCACCCTCCCCCCATCCCGCCCCCCATCCCGATCTTCTGTCCTGGGCATTGACTCCTTGCCGAGACACCAGGCACCCTCCAAAGCCTCTCAATTGGCAATTCTTCATACGTAAATCTAGACAGTGAATTTCTAGGCCAGCTGTTGTCGGTGGATTTATTTCACCAGTTCTTGGTTAAGATTACCTGACTAAAGCTAGCTTTTGATGCTAATACAGCCTCAAAGCCCCCCTGATAAAGTGCAACATCCCCACCGACACCTGGGAGTCCCTGGCCAAAGACCGCCCTAAGTGAAGCAAGTGCATCTGGGAGAGTGCTGAGTACCTCGAGTCTCATTGCCAAGAGCATGCAGAAATCAAGCGCAGGCAGCCAAACCAGTCCCACCCACCCTTTCCCTCAATGAATCTCTGTCCCACCTGTGACAGGGACTGTGGCTCTTGTATTGGACTGTTAAGACACCCAAGGACTCATTTTTAGAGTGGAAGCAAGTCTTCCTCGATTCCGAGGGACTGCCTATGATGGCAAATTGAATAACTAGGGCTGTAGATAGGGCTTTAAACTAAGAAATGGGGGGGAGGGGTCAGGTAAGGGGAACGTAAATATCTAAAGAGAAAGGTCAATTCAATAGAGCATTGTAGCGATTTGGATAAAAATAAGCAGAGTGTGACAGGAAGGGACAGAGAGTTTAATGGTAGCAGCAGAAAATAAGGTCAAAGCAGGGAATAATGATAAAAAAATTAAATTAAAGTCTCTTTATCAGAATGCATGGAGCATTCGTAATATGATAGATGAACTCAATGGCACAAATAGAGATAAAGGGCTTTGATCCAAAGCCATTACAGAGACATGGTTGCAAGGTGACCAAGGTTGGGAACTAATTGTTCCAGGGTACTTGACGTTTCAAAAAGACCGGCAGAATGGTAAAGGAGGGATGGTTGCTCTGACAATAAAGGATGACATAAGGACAGTAAAGAGAAAGGATCTTGGTTTGGAAGATAGAAACATAGAAACATAGCTGGCATAGGCTCAATGGGTCGAATGGCTTTCCTACTTGATCCCCCTAGTAGTAAGGACTACATCTAACTCCTTCTTGAATATATTTAGTGAATTGACCTGAACAACTTTCTGTGGTAGAGAATTCCACAGGTTCACCACTCTCTGGGTGAAGAAGTTTCTCCTCATCTCGGTCCTAAATGGCTTACCCCTTATGCTTAGACTGTGACCCCTGGTTCTGGACTTCCCCAACATTGGGAACATTCTTCCTGCATCTAACTCGTCAGAATTTTAAACATTTCTATGAGATCCCCTCTCATTCTTCTGAACTCCAGTGAATATAAGCCCAATTGAGCCAGTCTTTCTTGATATGTCAGTCCCGCCATCCCGGGAATCAGTCTGGTGAACCTTCGCTGCACTCCCTCAATAGCAAGAATGTCCTTCCTCAACTGTACACAATATTCCAGGTGTGGCCTCACCAAGGCCCTGTACAACTGTAGTAACACCATCCCCCCTGTACTCAAATCCCCTCACTATGAAGGCCAACATGCCATTTGCTTTCTTAACCGCCTGCTGTACCTGCATGCCAACCTTCAATGACTGATGTACCATGACACCCAGGTCTTGTTGCACCTCCCCTTTTCCTAATCTGTCACTATTCAGATAATGGTCTGTCTCTCTGTTTTTACCACCAAAGTGGATAATCTCACATTTATCCACATTATACTTCATCTGCCATGCATTTGCCCACTCACCTAACTTATCCAAGTCACTCTGCAGCCTCATAGCATCCTCCTCGCAGCTCACACTGCCACCCAACTTAGTGTCATCCGCAAATTTGGAGATACTACATTTAATCCCCTCGTCTAAATCATTAATGTACAATGTAAACAGCTGGGGCCCCAGATCAGAACCTTGCGGTACCCCACTAGTCACTGCCTGCCATTCTGAAAAGTACCCATTTACTCCTACTCTTTGCTTCCTGTCTGACAACCAGTTCTCAATCCACGTCAGCACACTACCCCCAATCCCATGTGCTTTAACTTTTCACATTAATCTCTTGATTGGGACCTTGTCGAAAGCCTTCTGAAAGTCCAAATGCACCACATCAATTGGTTCTCCCTTGTCCACTCTGCTGGAAACATCCTCAAAAAATTCCAGAAGATTTGTCAAGCATGATTTCCCTTTCACAAATCCATGCTGACTTGGACCTATCATGTCACCTCTTTCCAAATGCGCTGCTATGACATCCTTAATAATTGATTCCATCATTTTACCCACTACCGATGTCAGGCTGACTGGTCTATAATTCCCTGTTTTCTCTCTCCCTCCTTTTTTAAAAAGTGGGGTTACATTGGCTACCCTCCACTCCATAGGAACTGATCCAGAGTCTATGGAATGTTGGAAAATGACTGTCAATGCATCCACTATTTCCAAGGCCACCTCCTTAAGTACTCTGGGATGCAGTCCATCAGTCCATCAAAAGTGGAGTTGTGGTCGATGATCAGCTATGATCTTATTGAATGGCGGAGAAGGCTCGAAGAACCTGTAAGCATCGAATCCCCAAGGATTTGTTGGTCATTATTTGGACATTGCGTTTTAATCCCCAAGGATTTGTTGGACACATTTTTCTCACTGCATAAAAAACTGGAAGCTATTTGTGGGAGGGGCCCAGATACTTCTCCATGTTGGACTTAGAATGATGGGCAGGGGGTCTGGGAAGACAATGGCCAAGATAAGGCAATTCATTGCAGGTGATGGGCAAATGAAGAGTCCATTGTTAAACAATGTGAACTTGTCAAAGATAGATCAGGTGAACTGATCAGTGATCGAGCCATTACCTGGATAAGATACCAGAACAATAGAAAGCCATTAAGCTCAGACCGGTCGGAAGCGAAAACCCATCACTGGACTCAAAACAGGAAGCCTCGAAACAACAACAAACTTTATTCTGCCTGAAAAGACAAACGAACTGTGGGTATAAAAGAGGCCGTGTGGCCACACATCGCTCCCTTGCTCTCGCTGCTTCGCCTCTACAGGAACTGAACTCTCCATGTGGGATGGAGAGAAGAAACCAGAAGAGTCACGTTTTCATCAGGAGAAGCAGTGAGTAAGCCAATACATTGGTGAGCATCATCTCTACAAACACATCTTTTAAGATCACAGTGTGAGGGGGTATCGTGGGTTCACCCAACCAAATCTTAGGGGTTTTCAGGGGAGGTTTTAAACATGGGTACTTTGCGATATGGGCTTGTTTAGATGGGCCAGACTGTGTATTGTACTGCATTTGTTTGTTTTACACACCAGGATGTGTGTGGTTTTACTGGGTGCAGACGTGTGCTTTAACTTTAATAAAAGCATTGCCGGTTGAGACCAAGGTATTCGTCCCTGACTCATTCATCTGTTCAGTACAGTAATCATCCCAGCTCTCGAACGATTGTAAAATGAGGTGCATCGAAAACACTTACAGAATCTGGTGACTACGGCAGGACACTGAGTGTACTGAACAGAGATTTATGGAAGATATTAAGGCCAAGTGATCGGCAATGGGGGATAGGATTTCCTCATATATCTTTGGGAAAGTTAATGTAACACAGCAGTGGGTACTAGATCTTTTGCGGGCTGAGAGTCCGGAGGACAAAGCTGCTGAATGGACGGGGAGTAAGGAGCATAGAAAGGCAAAAGAAAAGGTCATCTGGCTCCTGTGTCAGCAGAAGAAAGTCCAACTGCTTAGGGAGCAGGTTGGTAGGCTTAAGGCAGAGCTCAAAGAGTCTGAGGAGCAGTCAGCCGCAAGGGCCGTGGTAGGAACGAGGCTTTTAGATGAGTTGCGCAAAGAAAAACAGAAAGAAGCACCAAGACGCTGTAAACAGCATGGTGGACACAGGTCTTCCTCCCATAGTTTGGGACAGTGAGGAGCCCGTGGTGGTGGTTAGGAGGAGTAGCAGGATCCCATGGCCGAGAGCGTCATGGTCACCTCCTTACACGCCGCCGAGGAGCTGTAAAAGGCCCAGGGTCGTAGAGACCTAGTGGGACCACCCAGAGACCGGTGGCGGTGTATATAGTCTCCTTCTCAGTTTTGTGTTTTACAGAGTGTGTTTTTGATGAAGCCAGACCTGTGGAGATATACCCTCTCACAGAAAGGTTGTTGTTTCTTTGTATCTTCACAGGAAGTCGAGAGAAAGATGGAGACAACCCTGGTAATCGATCTTTGGAGCTTGGCCGGAACAGGGCACAGCAGGAGGGGGGACGCCGAGTTGTCCTTCCTCTATGGATGTACTGGGGGAATGGACCCACCATGACACAGGGGGTTAGGACAGGGGACGCGGACGGGATGGAAGCCTACTTCCACGAGGGAAGGTGGCCAGGGTGGCTGGGGTCGAATTCGATGAAATACTCCAGCCACGCCGGGTTCACATACGGGGAGGCTTCCATACTGTGTCCCAGACTGAAGGTCACAGCCACACGGGTTGGGGTGACCGAGGGCAAGCGCATATGCTTGAAGTGCAAGGGACACATTCCCCTGGGACAGTGGTGGTGGCTCAGGAAATTGAATCAGGACACGGGGAACCTGACAGTGGACTGGGAACAACTGCAAAACGATATGTACAGACAGATCACGGGGTCAAAGGGGGGAGTGGATGTGTGCTGGGACAAGTGGTGGTAGGAGGAACAGGGAATTTATGTGTGTATGTGGGGGTCGGAGCAGATCTGCCCAGCAGGTGTATCGATTGCCTTTTCACCGTAATGGCAGGAATCCGGGGCTGGGATCAAATGGGATCAGAGTATGGACTCCTGCGTGATCCCAGACCCTCCCATCACAATAAATGCCACTGAACTTGTAGCATACAAGAGGAAGCCCCTGCCCACAGCCCCATCGGTACAGACAACAGAAGTTAGGTGTCCAGCCACCACACCAGACCCAGGGAATGGTTTAGTTTTAGTCCCGACTGGAAAGGTTTTATTCCAGGGGATGCATTACGTGGTCGCATCAGTCATTTTAAATCTAACTGGGGTACATCTGCCCGAGTGGTGTCCAAAAGAAACTGAACAGCTGTATGAGGCGCTCAATAAAGAAATGTTCCACCAGTTCTTTGAACTCAGTTACGGGGATGTGAATCGGGAAAGATTGTACAATATGGGAGCGAGGGAAAACGTTGGTCCGGGGAGGCAGAGGCGAGGGGTGCTCAATGATGTCGCTACGTTGTTTAGCGTGGGTACATCTCTCCTCAACAGTATGGTCGATGTGCAGCTGCAGATGGTTTAAAGGACCACCTGCGGAAAATCCTGGGGGAAGGAAACGCGGTGGTAGGATCGGGGTTAGAGGAGGACCAGGCAATGACTGTCCATTTAAAGGTTATCGCAGAGCTGGAGACACATGCAAAGACTGTAAATGCATTAATACGGGAGGACAGGAATGCCTCGGCGCAGGCAGCACGAACTGAAGTGTGCGTGTTGTACGGTGCCTGGTTGCTGAACGAGGGGCGCAGTAAATTAGAGGACCTCCAGCGAGGTCGTGTCCCATCATAGATCAGCAACCGGCACCTCGCAGCGCTCAGCCCGTACAGTAATTTGATGAGCTCGTGTCAGCTCCGTCTAGCCTCCGAAGCCTACCCAGTCCAAGTGGATTGCGATTGGTCCAACCACACAATCATGGGGATAGTTTTGCGTATGTCGGTAATGGGCAGGGCATCACAACCAGCGCCGGTATACAGGGTGGAGAACACTGGGGTCATATGGGAAAGGGGTGCACGTGCGGTATCATGCAGTCCCACCATTTGTTATAAAGTGGAAGCATGCCACGACCGGCACTGACCTCAAGGGGTGCCAGAGCAGGGGTGTACACATCATTTTGTGTCCCCAGCATTTGAATGCATTCGATTGGCCAGAGTGCGGGTTTGAATCCGAGAGTCGAGGGCCCATCAATTGCACCATGGAGGTGAGGGCCCAGAGCCACGTTCCACGTCAGGCAGCATATGCGGGCAGCGGGATATACTGCGTAACCACGAGTGTGGACCGGTATCGATTGCACCGGGACACTTGATGTCCGGTCACCGACAGCACTTTCTGCTTCAAACCCCACGCCGAAGTTCAAGTGACACAGAAACGTATTATTCCGATCTCAGAACCCTCCATGATACACGTTACGGTAAATGACACAATCCCGAATCTGCAATAGTACATTACCCAGTTCAGGTATCAGATTCCTTTTCTGCCGGAACACCTAACAACGTTATTAAAGGCCGTTGAGCTATACCAAAAACGTTATTTCACATTGGAACAGACAAACCAGGACACAGGGGAAAGAATTAAAGGGATAAATTCCCCGCCCTCGTGGGACCTTGTGATAAGTGTGGAGGTTCCTCCGTGGATCCGGATATGCTCACATGCTCTTGTCATTGTACAGTTTTAATTGTGATATACCTGTTGTGTATTTCTTGTAAAAAGAGAAGTCAGGTGCTTCGGAATCAATGGGAGGCCATAGTTAACGAACCTTGAATGTAACTTTCTGTATCGATATCGGTAACTTTCTGTATCAAGGGGCTGTAGCGGGGGAGGAACTTAACACAATCACAGTCACTAAGGAGGTGGTACTCAGTAAGATAATGTGACTAAAGACGGATAAATCCCCTGGACCTGATGGCTTGCATCCTAGGATCTTAAGAGAAGTAGTGGCAGGGATAGTGGATGCATTGGTTGTAATTTACCAAAATTCCCTGCATTCTGGGGAGGTCCCAGCAGATTGGAAAACTGCAAATGTAACGCCCCTATTTAAAAAAGGAGCAGACAAAAAACAGGAAACTATAGACCAGTTAGCCTAACATCTGTGGTTGGGAAGATGTTGGAGTCCAGATTATTAAAGATGTGCAATGAGAAAGGACTAATTAGCAATCTTGTTGTGCGAGGCTCCTTGGGGAAGAGTGACTATAATATGGTAGAATTCTTTATTAAGATGGAGAGTGACAGTGATAGGGTCCTGAACTTAAGGAAAGGTAACTTTGATGGTATTGGCTAGAATAGACTGGCAAATGATACTTAAAGGGTTGACAGTGGATAGGCAATGGCAAACATTTAAAGATCACATGGAAGAACTTCAATAATTGTACATCCCTGTCTGGAGTAAAAATAAAACGGGGAAGGTGGCTCAACCGTGGCTAACAAGAGAAATTAAGGAGAGTGTTAAATTCAAGGAAGAAGCAGATAAATTGGCCAGAAAAAGCAGCAAACCTGAGGACTGGGAGAAATTTAGAATTAAGCAGAGGAGGACAAAGGGTTTAATTAGGAGGGGGAAATAGAGTATGAGAGGAAGTTTGCCGGGAACATAAAAACTGACTGCAAAAGCTTTTATAGATATGCGAAGAGAAAAAGATTAGTGAAGACAAATGTAGGTTTCTTGCAGTCAGATTCAGGTGAATTTATAATGGGGAACAAAGAAATGGCAGACCAGTTGAACAAATACTTTGGTTCCGTCTTCACGAAGGAAGACCCAAATAACCTTCCGGAAATACTAGGGGACCGAGGGTCTAGTAAGAAGGAGGATCTGAAGGATATCCTTGTTAGGCGGGAAATTGTGTTATGGAAATTGATGGGATTGAAGGCCGATAAATCCCCGGAGCTTGAAAGGCTGCATCCCAGAGTACTTACGGAAGTGGCCCTAGAAATACTGGATGCATTGGTGAACATTTCCAACAGTCTATCGACTCTGGATCAGTTCCTATGGGCTGGAGGGTAGCTAATGTAACACTACTTTTTTAAAAAAGGAGGGAGAGAGAAAGCGGGTAATTATAGATCGGTTAGCCTGACATCAGTAGTGGGGAAAATGTTGGAATCAATTATTAAAGATGAAATAACAGCACATTTGGAAAGCGGTGACAGGATCGGTCCAAGTCAGCATGGATTTATGAAAGGGAAATCATGCTTGACAAATCTTCTGGAATTTTTTGAGGATGTAACTAGTAGAGTGGACAAGGTAGAACCAGTGGATGTGATGTATTTGGACTTTCAAAATGGCTTTTGACAAGGTTCCACACAAGAGATTGGTGTGAAAAATTAAAGCACATGGTACTGGGGGTAATGTACTGACGTGGATGGAGAACTGGTTGGCAGACAGGAAGCAGAGAGTCGGGATAAACAGGTCCTTTTCACAATGGCAGGCAGTGACTAGTGGGGTGTCGCAGGACTCAGTGCTGGGACCCCAGCTATTTGCAATATACATTAATGATTTAGATGAAGGAATTGAGTGTAATATCTCCAAGTATGCAGATGACACTAAACTGGGTGGCAGTGTGAGCTGTGAGGAGGACATTAAGAGGCTGCAGAGTGACTTGGACAGGTTAGGTGAATGGGCAAATGCATGGCAGGTGTAGTATAATGTGGATCAATGTGAGGTTATCCACTCTGGGGGCAAAAATACGAAGGCAGAATATTATCTGAATGGTGGCAGATTAGGAAAAGGGGATGTGCAACGAGACCTGGGTGTCATAGTACATCAGTCATTGAAAGTTGGCATGCAGGTACATCAGGCGGTGAAGAAGGAAAATGGTATGTTGGGCTTCATAGCTAGGGGATTTGAGTAAAGGAGCAGAGAGGTCTTACTGCAGTTGTACAGGGCTTTAGTGAGGCCTCATCTGGAATATTGTATTGAGTTTTGGTCTCCTAATCTGAGGAAGGACGTTCTTGCTATTGAGTGATTGCAGCGAAGGTTCACCAGACTGATTCCCAGGATGGCTGGACTGAGGATATGATGAGAGCCTGGATTGATTGGGCCTTTATTCACTGGAGTTTAGAAGGATGAGAGGGGATCTTATAGAAACATATAAAATTCTGACGGGACTGGACAGGTTAGATGCAGGAAGAATGTTTCCGATGTTGGGGAAGTCCAGAACCAGAGAACACAGTCTAAGGATAAGGGGTAAGCCATTTAAGACTGAGATGAGGAGAAACTTCTTCACTCAGAGAGTTGTTAACCTGTGGAATTCCCTACCGCAGAGAGTTGTTGATGCCAGTTCATTGGATATATTCAAGAGGTAATTAGATATGGTCCTTACGGCTAAAGGGATCAAGGGGTATGGAGAGAAAGCAGGAAAGGGGTACTGAGGTGAATGATCAGCCATGATCTTATTGAATGGTGGTGCAGGCTCGAAGGGCTGAATGGCCTACTCCTGCACCTGTTTTCTATGTTTCTATGTTTCTATGTTTCGAAGCAGTAGCAGGACATTTGGAGAAGCAAAATTTGGTCAGGCAGAGTTAGCATGGATATATGAAGGGGAAGTCATGTTTGACAAATTTGTATAATTCTTTGAGGATGTAATGAACAGGGTGGATAAAGGGGAACCAGTGGATGTGATGTATTTGGACTTCCAGAAAGCATTTGACATGGTGCCACATAAAAGGTTATTGCACACGATAAAAGTTCACGGGGTTGGGAGTAATATATTACCATGGATAGAGGATTGGCTAACGAACAGAAAACAGAGAGTCAGGATAAATGGATCATTCTCGGATTGGCAATCAGTAACTAGTGGGGTGCCACAGGGATCAGTGCTGGGATGCCAACTATTTACAATCTATATTAACGAATTGTAGGAAGGGACTGAGTGTAACGTAGCCAAGTTTTCTGACGATACAAAGATGGGAGGAAAAGCAATGTGTGAGGAGAACACAAAAAATCTGCAAAAGGACATAGACAGGCTCAGTGAGTAGGCGAAAATTTGGCAGTAGGAGTATAATGTTGGGAAGTGTGAGGTCAAGCACTTTCGCAGAAAAAATCGAAGAGCAGGTTAATGTTTGAATGGAGAAAAAGTGCTGCAGTACAGCGGGACCTGGGGGTACTTGTGCATGTAACACAAAAGGTTAGTATGCAGGTACAGCAAGTGATCAGGAAGGCAAAAGGTATCTTGGCCTTTATTGCAAAGGGGATGGAGTATAAAAGCAGGGAAGTCTTGCTACGGTTGTACAGGGTATTGGTGAGGCCACACCTGGAATACTGCATGCAGTTTTGGTTTCCATATTTACTAAAGGATATACTTGCTTTGGAGGCATTTCAGAGAAGGTTCACAAGGCTGATTCCGGAGATGAGGGGGTTGACTTATGAGGAAAGGTTGAGTAGGTTGTGCCTCTACTCATTGGAATTCACAAGAATGAGAGGTGATCTTATCAAAACGTATAAGATTATGAGAGGCTTGACAAGGTGCATGCAGAGAGGATGTTTCCATTGATAGGGGAGAGTAGAACTAGCGGGCATAATCTTAGAATAAACTGCCGCCCATTTAAAACTGAGATGAGGAGAAATTTATTTTCTCAGAGGGTTGTGGATCTGTGGAAATCACTGCCTCAGAGAGCTGTGGAAACTGGGACATTGAATAAATTTAAGACAGCAATAGACAGTTTCTTAACCGATAAGGAAATAAGGGGTTATGGGGAGCGGGCAGGGAAGTGGACCTGAGTCCATGATTCGATCAGCCACGGTCGTATTAAATGGCGGAGCAGGCTCGAGGGGCCTACTCCTGCTCCTATTTCTTATGTTCTTAAGTTCTTATATGGTAACAGTGCGATGCAAGGTTGTATTTCAGCGAAGTATATTTGGGGTATTTTAAAAGTAAAAAGGGATATGATTGGTTGGGAACTGTTGTGTCCTTACACACTACTATGAATTCACACGAGGCACATTATGCAGACAAGGTCACTCTCTGATACTAACCTTTATTCACAGGACCAAGAAGTGATGAAGTGATGACCCTGCGTGGGACCTCCCTTTATATACCTGGATGACCAGGTGAGGAGTGTCTCCCACAAGTTCACCCCCTGTGGTCAAGGTGTGCATTTCTTAGGTGTATACAGTATACAGTGTTGTTACATGAAGGTTACAGGTACATGAAGGTTACAAACATGACATCACCTCCCCCCCCACGTCTTATGGGGTCAAAGATTAAGTCTTTCGGGTGGTCGACGCTCTCTCGTGGAGCGCCGCAGTTGGGGCTCTGGTTGTTGAGCCTTGGCATGCATCTCTGTCACCTGTGGTGATTCCGGCTCATCCGGGCTGGCCGCAGGGATTGTGCATGCTGCTGAAAGTTCTTGTTGCTCGTTCACTGGCAGTGGTGTGGGCAGCATCCCCATGATCTTCCTCAGGTTCCTCAGTGTCCATGCTGAATCTTTTTTTTTACTTGGTACAGATGCTTGCGGCATATCTGTCCATTGTTAAGTCTGACCACTATGACCTATTCCCCTCTTTACCAATTATAGTACCCTCAAGCCACTTAGACCCCAAAGCGTGATTAAGAACAAATACAGGGTCATCGATTTCTATACATCTCCCCTTTGAGTTACGGTCATGGCACTCATTTTGGGACTGGTGCTTGCCCTCAACAATGTCTGACAAGACTGGATGAATGAAGGACAGCCGAGTTTTAAGTGTGCGTTTCATGAGTAGTTCCGCGGGCGGGACTCCAGTGAGCGAATGCGGTCAGGACCTATAGGCCAGCAGGAGGCGTTATAGGCGGCATTCAAGGGAGGGTCCTTGAATCCGGAGCATGCCTTGTTTTATGATTTGGACCGCACGTTCCACCTGGCCATTGGAAGCCGGCTTGAACGGTGCTGTCCTGACATGTTTGATGCCATTACCTGACATGAACTCCCAGAATTCATAGCTCGTGAAGCACAGGCCGTTGTCGCTAACCAGGATGTCCAGCAAGCCGTGGGTCGCAAAGACCGCACGCAGACCCTCCACAGTGGTAGATGCCGTGCACGAATTCAATATGAAGCACTCGATCCATTTCGAGTACGCATCAACAACAATGAGGAACATTTTTCCCATGAACAGGCCCGCGTAGTCTACGTGAATACGTGACCATGGCTTGGTGGGCCAGGGCCACGGGCTGAGTGGGGCCTCCCTGGGGGCATTGCCCAGCTGGGCACACGTTGTGCACCTGCGAACACAGTGTTCCAGGTCTGAGTCAATTCCCGGCCACCATACATGTGACCGGGCAATGGCTTTCATTAGCGCAATGCCTGGGTGCTCGCTGTGGAGTTCCCTGATGAATGCTTCCCTTCCCTTCTGGGGCATGACTACCCGGCTGCCCCATAGTAGGCAATCAGCTTGGATGGAGAGCTCATCCAACCGTCTGTGAACCGGTCTGACCTCCTCAGGACATACTCCGTGTGCGGGCGCCCAATCCCCAGTCAGGACACATTTCTTAATCAAGGATAGGAGGGGATCTCTGTTGGCTCAGATTTTGATCTGGCGGGCTGTGATGGGGGAGCCTGCGCTGTCGAAAGCATCGACAGCCATGACCATCTCAGCGCTTTGCTCCGCTGCCCCCTCAGTGGTGGCCAGTGGAAGCCTGCTGAGCGCATCAGCGCAATTTTTGGTGCTTGGCCGTATGGTGTAGTCATATGCAGCCAACGTGAGAGCCCATTGCTTTATGCGAGCTGACGCATTGACATTGACAGCTTTGCTGTCTGACAACAGGGATGTTAACGGCTTGTGGTCCGTTTCTAACTCGAACCTTCTGCCAAAAAGGTATTGGTGCATCTTTTTCACCCCGTAGACACATGCGAGTACTTCCTTCTCAACCATCCCATATCCTCTTTCTGCTTGGGAGAGCGACCTGGAGGCATAAGCCAGAGGTTGGAGTTGGCCCTCATCATTACTCTGCTGCAACACACACCCAACAATAGGTTGATGCATCACATGTCAAAACCAATTTCTTACAGGGGTTGTACAGGGTCAACAGCTTATTAGAACAAAGCAGGTTCCGCACCCGATTGAAAGCCCATTCCTGACAGTCCCCCCAAAACCAATCGCAACCCTTATGCAGGAGCACGTGTAGTGGCTCCAACAATGTGCTTAAGTTCAGCAGAAAGTTCCTGAAATAGTTCAAGAGTCCCAGAAATGAACGCAACTCCGATGTGTTGCCGGGCCTGGGCGCACGACGAATCGCCTCCGTTTTCGATTCGGTAGGCCGGATCCCGTCTGCGGCAACCCTCCTGCCCAAAAACTTGACCTCTGGGGCAAAAACACACACTTGGACTTCTTTAGTCGCACGCCTACCCGGTCCAGTCGGCGTAGCACCTCCTCCAGGTTGTGGAGGTGTTCCTCGGTGTCTCGACCCATGATAAGGATGTCGTCCTGAAATACGATTGTTCCAGGGATGGATTTGAGCAGGTTTTCCATGTTCCTTTGAAAGATAGCAGCCGCTGATCGAATGCCAAATGGACACCTGTTGTAGACAAACAGCCCCTTGTGCGTGGTGATGGTGGTCAGTAGCTTGGATTCTTCGGCCAGTTCCTGTGTCATGTCGGCTGAAGTGAGGTCCAACTTGGTGAACAGCTTGCCACCTGCCAGTGTGGCAAAAAGATCCTCCGCTCTCAGAAGCGGGTATTGGTCTTGTAGTGACACTCGGTTGATAGTGGCCTTGTAGTCGCCACAGATCCTGACCGAGCCATCCGCTTTTAGGACAGGGACGATGGGGCTTGCCCAGTCGCTGAATTCAACGGGCAAAATTATACCCTCTCTTAGCAACCTGTCCAACTCACTCTCAATTTTCTCCCACATCACATATGGCACAGCTCTCGCTTTGTGGTGCACTGGTCTGGCATCCGGGGTGATGCGTATCACTACTTTGGTACCTTTGAAAGTCCCGACACCAAGTTGAAATCGTGACTCAAATTTCTGTAGGACCTGTGAACATGATCTTCGCTCCACAGATGAAATGTCGTGCACATCACCCCATTTCCAGTTCATCGCAGCTAGCCAGCTCTTCCCCAAAAGCGCAGGACCATTTCTCAGGACAATCCAGAGTGGCAGCCAGTTCTCTGATCCATTATCTGTGACCACCAACATTGCACTGCCTAGCACTGGGATGATCTCTTTGGTGTACGTCCGTAATTGCGTGTCAATGCTTTCTAGTTTGGGTCTGCTAGCTCTGAGTGGCATAGTTTCTCAAATTGTTGGATACTCATAAGTGACTGGCTGGCCGCTGTGTCCAGCTCCATGCATACCGGGATGCCGTTTAATAGTACTTTCATCATCATAGGTGGCGTTTTTGTATATGAGCTGTGGATGTTTGCCACCTGAACCCGCTGAACTTCAGCGTCCATTGCTGTGTCCCAAGCATAAACCTGCCTTGCAGACCCCTCTTGTGGTTCATCTGCCTCGTAAATTAGCCTTGCTGCGGGCTTCCTGCACATTCTGGCTAAATGTCCACTGAAGTTACAATTTTTACAGATGAATTGTTGAAACCTGCAGGTTTTTGCAGCATGTCTGCCCCCGCACCTCCAGCATGAGCTGAGATTGTTGTGAACAAAAGAACTGTTACCAGGCATTCCTCTCTGATTGTCTCTTTGATTACTCTTGAGCACTCTGTTAGTGGGTGTCAATGGCCCCATCCCGGGACATATTGTCCCTTGTGATGGTGTAAATGTCCATTCAACCTGCCATTGTCTCTGTTGAGGACCCACTCTAGAGTCTGTTACTGCCTGGGTGGTGTCGAATTGCCCTTGCCTGCCTGCGGGGTTCTGAGTCGCGTTTACAATGTTAACTCCCTGCTCCATCGCCACGTTGGAAGCAGAGTTGTGCGCATATATCATCTCGGTTTCCTCCTCCCCCACCATGAAGGTTTGAGCCATCAATGCCGCTGCTTCCAAGGTCATGTCCTTGGTCTCAATTAGCTTTCTGAAAATTCCGGCATGACCAATGCCCTCAATGAAGAAATCCCGTAACATCTCCCCACTGCAGGCGTCAGTGAACTTACAGAGGCTGGCCAAGCGCCGAAGGTCTGCAATGAAGTCCGGTATGCTCTGTCCTTCCCGACGTCGGTGCGTATAGAATCGGTGTCGGGCCATGTGTATACTGCTCGCCGGTTTGAGGTGCTCACCGATCAGTTTTCTGAGCTCCTCAAAGGTTTTGTCCGCCAGCTTCTCGGGTGCGAGCAGGTCTTTCATCAGCACGTATGTCTTAGGTCCACAGCTGGTCAGTAGATGCACCCTTCACTTGTCAGCCGCTGCCTCTCCCAGCCAGTCCTTCGTGACAAAGCTCTGCTGGAGCCTCTCAACGAAATTGTCCCAGTCCTCACCAACACAGCACCGTTCCTCTGTGCTACTCTTGGCCATTCTCGTGAGTCGTTGATTCCCGTTTCTCGTCGCCAAATGTTGTGTCCTTACACACTACTATGAATTCACACGGGGCACATTCTGCAGACAAGGTCACTCTCTTACCCTAACCTTTATTCACAGGACCAAGAAGTGATGACCCTGCATGGGACCTCCCTTTATATACCTGGATGACCAGGTTAAGAGTGTCTCCCACAAGTTCACACCCTGTGGTCAAGGTGTGCATTTCTTAGGTGTATACAGTATACAGTGTTGTTACATGAAGGTTACAGGTACATGAAGGTTACAAACATGACAGGAACCAAGATGCTTGCTCATCTGTAGACGTTGATATGTTCTAGAAGACGCTTGAAATACCATAGGGGGGACTGTAAGCATCGAATCCCCAAGAATTTGTTGGGCAGTTTCTGGATTTTGCGTTTTAATTCCCAAGGATTTGTTGGCCATATTTTTCTCACTGTAAAAAAAACTGGAAACTATTTGTGGGAGGGGCTCAGGTACTTCTCCATGTTGGACTTAGAATGCTGGGCAGGGGGTCTGGGAAGACAATGGCCAAGATAAGACAATTAATCGCAGGTGATGGGCAAATGAAAAGTCCATTGTTAAACAATGTGAACTTGTCAAAGGTAGATCAGATGAACTGATCAGTAATCGAGCCAGTACCTGGATGAGATACCAGAACAATAGAAAGCCATTAAGCTCAGACCGGTCGGAAGCGAAAACCCATCACTGGACTCAAAACAGGAAGCCTCGAAACAACAACAAATTATATTCGGCCTGAAAGGGCAAACGAACTGGGGGTATAAAAGAGGCCGTGTGACCACAGCTCGTTCTCTTGCTCTAACTGTTTCGCCTCTACAGGAACCGAACCCTCCGTGTGGGACAGAGAGAAGAAACCAGAAGAGACACATTTACATCAGGAGATGCAACGAGTAAGCCAATAAATTGGTGAGCATCATCGCTACACACACATCTTTTAAGATCACAGCCACAGTGTGAGGGGGTATCGTGGGTTCTCCCAACCAAATCTTTGGGGTTTTCGGAGAGGTTTTAAACGTGGGTACTTCACGATAGGGGCCTGTTTAGATGAGCCAGAATGTGTGTTGTACTGCATTTGTTTATTTTACACACCAGGGTGTGCATGGTTTTACTGAGTGCAGGTGTGTGCGTTAACTTTAATAAAAGCATTGCCGGTTGAGACCAAGGTATTCGTCCATGACTCATTCATCTGTTCAGTACAGTAATAATTCCAAGCGCTAGAACGATTGTAAAGTGGGGGTGCGTCGCAAACACCTAAGGGAAACCACTTATAGACCATAGGGCCTACACCTGCTCCTATTGCTTTTGGCCTTATCTGACATTTTCCTATTTTTTTTCCTGGTTATGTTATGACCCTTTCCTTTTCGAGCTCTGATGCTGATAAAAATTCAGTCTCTCCTCTTCCTCCAAATCTTGGGATTCATCTTCCTCAGAGGTGATTCAATCATTGATTGGAGATGTGCTTCAATCATCTGTGAGAGTATAAGCATAGTATGAACCAGTTGGGTCATATGGCCTGTTTCTGTACTGTGAATTCTATTTAATTCAATGTAACTGTGAATATACGTGTGATAGTTGTCATCTGAGAAGAGTCATTTTTGAACCTTAGACTTTGAACTGTATTTGCTTTCAGGAAGGCAACTACAAGAGAACATTATATTGGCATTACCATGTTATGGTCATTCAGCCAGTATCCACATTCACCAGATTCACTGGTAATATGGCACTCTGTTTATTGTTTAAGCTGGAATAACCCAGCCTTTTTGAGGACCAGAGATTGTTCATGTGGCAGATCTGAGGTTATCCCCTTTTTCTTCTTATAAGTTGTTCGACTAGTATGTAACTTTGGACTTAGATGCTAGTTTCGACAATTTACCCTCCTGTTTGTCATAAATTACACTTTGTTTAACAAAGTATATTGTTCATTAATGTTTGTTTATTAAGATACTATCACCTTAGTGCCACTGGATGCCTTACATTATCAGCAGCAATAAAATACAAGGTGCAATGTGAATTATAACCTATGGCTTGGTCAGATATTTTCTGTTTGCGCATATTTAATACAAGGGCCACCTCCATTGAGGGCAATTCTTTCCACATAATTTAAAGACCATTTAACTTGTGTAATTGGTTCAGGGAGAAATCACAATAACTGCATTGCAGCGGTATTCCAGAGATGATAAGAGCTTGTTGATTGTGCGAAAAAATCAAGTGGATACAGTCGGACAAAAGCATGACAACAGAGGAACAGAGCGAATGGGATGGAATTGGGAAATAATCGGATAGATCTGGTGGGACAAGAAAAGAAGTGAGCCAACGATTGTGACCATTATCTGTATAGTGTATGTAGGCACCTTTAGCAATGACTCCACGAGGCAGGGTATGGTACTTAAACTGTGTAGACCTGTAGTCCTTTATTTGCAGCTCCTGAGTGACGACAACAAGCTGTGAGTTCCCTTTTATACTGGGTTACCTGCCGTGTGCAGGCAACCCTTAGGTCTCCAGCAGCAGCACCCTCTGGTGTACAGGCAAGGTGTGTACAGTGTAAGGGCACATTCAGTGTTGCATAACAGTGTTACAGACATCACACAGTAAACAGGCATGCATGCACAACAATCTGAATCATTTAATTTTTTTTTTGCAAATTCGTTATATATTTGTTATGCTATAAATTGTGCTTCTTATCTAGGTATCGTCATCTGGCTAAGGAGCAACATGGCCACTAAAAGCAGGGTGATTGAGGAGCTGTATGTCAGCCGCAGGTTGATGAGGGTTCTGATCCCAGAGGAAGGGTATGGCCCCTTTAAGACCCCCCCCCCCCAAAAGATTATTGCACCTGGAGTGGGAGGAGACTATCCCCAGCCAGCTAAGCATAAAAGGGAAGTTTCAAGAACAGTAGGCCCTGTAAGAGGCTGGGAGTTGAAGAGATGAAAGATGCTTTGTGATTTTGCTTTGTGTTATCAAAAGTGTTTGAAACGCGGATTGTTCAAGAACTACTGTTGGTAAAGAAAATAAGTTTCCCAGACAGTCGGACCCTGTAACAAAGTATATTCAAAAAGTATTTGAACTGATTTCATTGGTTTCCTTTCTCCGTGAAAACACTTTCGAGTCATCTGGGATGTGAATGCTATACAACTGATGGTTGTTTATGGCTAGATGTTTGCTGGCTAGATGCAAAGCTTTTAAATACATATACATACAAGTAGGTAGCTCTCCAGTGGCAGTATTATCCAATACATGAGCCACTAGCCACATGTAGCTAATTGGGAATTCAGATGTGGCTAATTGTATTTCTAATTAAAATGAGTAATCTTTCGACATGTGATCTCAATGCTCATATTCACACGGCTTGTGCATGTGTAGTTTAACCTTTTAATGTCTTTGTTGCCGTGGCTCAGTTGGGAGCAATCTTGGCTGTGAGTCAGAAAGTTGTAGGTTCTGAACACATAATCTAGGCTGACACTCTAGTGCAGTACTGAGGGAATGCTGCACTGTCGGAGATGCCGTCTTTTGGATGAGATGTTAAACCGAGGCCCCATTTGCCCGTTCAAGTGGACGTAAAAGATCCCATGGCACGATTTTGAAGAAGAGCAGGGAAGTGCACCCCTGTGTCCTGGCCAACATTTATCCTTCAACCAACAACTGAAAACACATTATCTTGTCATTGTCGTCTCGCTGTTTATGGGACCTTGATTTGCACAAATTGGCTGCTGCGGTTCCTACATTCTAACTGTGACGACACTTCAAAAAATATTTCATTGGCTATAAAGTGCTTTGTGACATTCTAAGGTTGTGAAAAGTACTATATAAATGCAAGTCTTTCTTAAAATGGTAAGGAAAAAGTAGAGTGCGGGAGTGATTTTAAAAAAATCAACATGAATGCTTTACTTCCTTGGTTACTAAATGGCGGTAGATGTTTGTTCAGCAAATGTACATATGCAAAGTACATTTACCTGTATTGTGTGAGTGCAGATAAGAGATTTCTTCCTATAATTAGTGTATGTGGCTAAAATGGTGTCACCATAGCCACAGCTGTGGCTAATGAACAATTTCTATTGGACAACACTATCCTGTAGTAGTGTATATGGAATCTCAGATAATTCTCAGATTGCCTGTGACGCCCTTGCAATGGTTACTGCCCATCAACGCGCAGCATTTGGGAAGCCGCCACATTCAACCATCACACAAACTATTCAGAGAGGAAAGGTGATTCGACAGATGCACCCTGGAGGACAAGGCTTACTTCCTGAGGCCATGGCTAAAGGCCTTTCTGTGCGAGCCACAATGAAGCCGAGGGACGTTACCATCAAGCCCACACAGAGGCCAGGCAGGTGATGGGGAGGACCACAGTGGTAATGAAAGGCCAATTACAATGTCTGGACAGGTCAGGGGCTGTCCTGCAGAGTATGCCATAGAGAGTGGCAGGAATAATTGTGGCCTGCTGTACACTTCACAGTTTTGCCTTATAGGATGGGATCAGTCTGGACATACCTGGCGAGGAGCCCATGGCATCATGTGATCCTGAGCCCATGGGTGATGTCCACTCAGATGTTTCATCACTTCGTGCTGCCAGGACTGGCAGAGGGTAGCTCATGACAGAGGCGTTCAGCACCTGATCGCCTCCATCGACAGAACCTTCTTCCTCGCTCTCAGACAATAAAGATCGACTGAAAGCATTGTCCACCCAAGCACATGACAATGCATCAGCCCTCTTACCCGCACACATGACTGTTGCAATTTTCATCAGCTGACTAAACAAATCAGAAGCATTCGTCCCTGTGTGAATGTGATTTCAATGATTAACAAACAAAATAAAAATGATAATTCAACTATGATACAACAATAAGCAGAGCACAAACAGAACTCCATGAATGACAAGGCACACAATTAGCAAACTTTTAATCTGAATGTAGAAAGATCCAGAGCATTCTCCATCGAACTGTATTAATGACTCAAAACAGAATAAGTGCACTGTCAAATTGCGTACATTAATTGCAAGATTTAAAAAAACATGATTCATGCAAAAGTGCACATTGAGCCTTAATATAGAAATGGTCAAAGATAAGCAGGCTCCATCAGTAACTCAGAACAAAAAACATACACAGTCAACTGTCCTGTAGTTCTGGAAATATATTAAGCAGCTTCCAAGAATAGGAACGAGCAAAGTATGTGCCCTTTGAACTATACATGATCAATAGCCAGATGCAATCAAACAGTGTTTCACGACAATGCGCATTATCCTGGTGCCTAGACATCCCTTTCAAACAAATATTCCATCTGACAGTGCCCACAGGACCAGCAATGTGAGAAGTGTTGGGATCCTGATGCAGGATGAAAAAGTCCTGGGACTGAGGTGGCTCTCGATCCAGGACAACTGGTTCCTGGCATCTCTGGAAGGAGCAACCTGGTCTCGCCTGCCCTGTTTCACTGTCCTGGGTGGTCTGAGGGTGAATGCTGGAGCCCTGACATAAGAACATAAGAACATAAAAACTAGGAACAGGATTAGGCCATTTGACCTCTCGAGCCTGCTCTGCCAATGGGATCATGGCTGATCTTCTACCTCAACTCTACTTTCCTTCACTGTCCCCACATCCCCGGATTCCTTACTATCCAAAACTCTATCAATCTCTGTCTTAAATATACTCAAAGACTGAGCCTCCACAGCCCTCTGGGGTAGAGGATTCCAAAGATTCACCACCCTCTGAGTGAAGACGTTCCTCCTCATCTCAGTCCTAAATGGCTGACCCCTTATTCTGAGACTGTGATCCCTGGTTCTAGACTCCCCAGCCAGAGGAAACATCCTCCCTGCATCGACCCTGTCAAGCCCTGGAAAAATGTTGTATGTTTCAATGAGATCACCTCTCATTCTTCTAAACTCTAGAGAATATAAGCCTAGTCTACTCAATCTCTCCTCAAAAGACATTCCCCCATCCCAGGAATCAGTCTGGTGAACCTTCATTGCACTCCCTCAATGGCAAGGATATCCTTCCTTAGGTAAGGAGACCAAAACTATACGCAATACTCCAGGTGCGGTCTCACCAGGGCCCTATATAATTGCAATAAGATGTCTTTACTCTTATACTCAAATCCTCTTGTAATAAAGGCCAACATACCATTTGCTTTCTTAATTGCTTGCTGTACCTGCATGTTAACTTTCAGTGATTTGTGTACAAGGACACCCAGGACCCTCTGAACACTGACATTTCCCAATCTCTCACTATTTAACAAATACTCTGCTTTTCTATTTTTTCTACCAAAATGGATAACTTCACATTTCTCCACATTATTTTCCATTTGTCATGTTCTTGCCCACTCACTTAGCCTGACTATATCCCCTTGAAGTCTCTTTGCATCCTCCTCACAACTTACATTCCCACCTAGCTTTGTATCATCAGCAAACTTGTATATATTACATTTTGGATATATGGCAAGTGAGAGTCGACAGCATCAGGCTCTTGGACTGAAACTGCCACCCTCTTACTTGGTCCTGGATCTGTGGCCTCAATCATTGGTTGGATGGCTGGTGGGATGGCAGCCATCAAATCTTGGAAGCCCTGATTCATTACATTGTTCCAAGAATTTCCCTCCAATCTAACTCCTACTGGCACCAGAGCTGCAATTTGAGCTCCCATGGAGGTGGAGGCCCTGACTGGTCTCTCTCTGCCTCCCACCTGGGGATCTACTGCATGCCTCAATGTAGTTGCCAATTGCTGTATTGATTCATGCAGAGTGGATACCAGTTCCTGATGTTGCCGCTTATCAGAACTGTGGCCTCTTTAGTCACACATGTATGTTGCCACAGAGCACGGGAAATAGTTCCCAGAGCATCCACGTTGGTGGAACACGCATCTCTTAAGGTGAGAACCCATAAGGTCAAGGTCCCATGACTCTTTAGCTCTTAGCTATCTTCTATTTTGTCTCTATGGAGAAGTGGCCATTACTCACTCTTTCTGGTGTCCCGAACTATCAGACTCAGTCAGTGAGCCTATCTGGTTCTGACTAATTGGCTGACCCCACCCCCCCCCACCCAAACCTTGGGGGGGTCCATTTGCTGTTCCTTCTGGAGCTGCTCCTCCCTCTCCCCTCCTCTTCAGCTGCTGATGCATGTTGGATCTGTAGGAAGAAGAGGAAGGTTGGGATGCAGTCTCCATTTTAAAGGGATTAGAAAGCTGGGTCAGTGTAAACGTGCAAAAGGCTGCCGTGGACAGGGGTTTGGGTACATGCCTTGTGACGACATGATGCTGCTGACCTTGGCTCCTAACAAAACAGCAGTTGTGATGTCACAGCCCAAGGGCTGGTCAGCTTTGTCTTCATGGAGGGGCAGGTCAGGGTTCTTGTTCTGGGGATTCTCCCCAGGTAGTCTTCCTCTCTCTGGCATGCATCAACTAATCTTCCAAAGAGAAAAGAGACTGCAGGTGAGGTTTGCAGTTGGTCACTGTGTGTCAAATGCCATTGTAGAGGTGATGTGCAAGAGGTCTGAGAATGAGGAGGGACCGACTCCTTGACAGCAGGAAGACCAAGCTGGTGGGCCATGTTTGGGGATTGTGCTAGTAGCATGCTGTGTGACTAGAGGAGCTATGCAGGCATTTAAACTGCTGGATTGGATAATAGAGGTATCCTTAAGCCAAGTGCAGTCTGAAGTGTCAGTTGTGTGAGTGCTTCTTTAACAGAGTCTAGAGTATTATGGTGGCCAGAAGGAAGGAAAGATGGGAGAGAGTGCTGAGTGCCAGCTCTGGTCAGGTCATTAAACTTTTCTCAACACAGTTCCAAGGTCTTGGAGGTCAAGGAATTGGCACTCAGAACCAATGCCACCTCTCTCCAGGCATCAGCTTGTTCTTCCTGCTCCCAAGAAGTCAGTCACTCCTTATCTCAATTGCTTTGTGAAGTTGCAGTTACCTCCTCTCTGCTGTCTTGCTTCTCTCTGTGAAAATGGAGATGCTGTTGAACTCCACTGAATAACAATAAAAGAGAGAAGCAGTTTGACACACCGCCAACTTGCAAATCTAACTCAGAAGAACGATATATATTCTGCCCTTGTTTCCTCGAGCTCCCATTGGCTATGGTAAATTTGCACGTGTTTTACGCCGGCTTTTATGTTCCACCGTAGGCAAATGAGACCCTACAGGAAACATGGCATGATCGGTGTAGGAAATGGCATAAATATCAGCATGATTTTGGCATAAATAAGACTGGGGAGATTTCATGCTGCAGATCATTATTCTTGTGCTAAAATATAACCATATGTTTCTTCAAGGCTACCAGGTCTAATTTCTGGGAAGTAAATACTGGGTGGATTCAGACAGCTGTCAATTTTTACTTTTGCCTTGAACGTGATGCAAAAATGTAAGTGTGACACTTGCAATGAAACATACAGAAATACACAGTAGGCTTATATTACGCTGGAGTCCCCTTGAAAATGCTTGCAGTAAATCAAAGGGAATGAGGGAAACGATATACCATGAAAGGAATTTTCCCAGATTTTTTTCCCCAATTGGCCTGGGTTTTTATCTGGTTTTTTTGCCTCTCCCAGGAGATTGGATGGCTCCAGGTGGGGTGGAGTGTAAAATGTTGCGATACATGCGGTATCGCAGTTGTGTGGGACGGACTGATTGGGCTGGATGCTCTATACCTGTCCACCATTGTTAATAGGTTTATATGTAACCTTCAGGACTGCTGACTGAGAGCCGTGTAGCTCTTGTCGGCCGGCGAGGACACGACAGGCCGAAATGGTCTCCTTCTGCACTGTAAATTTCTATGTTTCTATCTTTCTATGAAATATTAGGGCTAAAAATTTGGGGGCTTTACGCCACCTATTACCTCAAAAACTAGCAAAAGGAGGATGGCTGCCGTTCTTTTGCCAGCTGGTGATGGGTGTGCAGCATCTTACATTTTCTGAGGTCCGGCAGTGCTACTGGTAAGATTGATGGCCCTGCAGATTTAAATGAGAGAGAGATAACGTCACCGAGATGAGGAGAAATTTCTTCTCTCAAAGAGTTGTAAATCTGTGGAATTCACTGCCTCAGAGAGCTGTGGAAGCTGGAACATTGAATAAATTTAAGATATAAATAGACAGTTTCTTAAACAATAAGGTGATAAGGGGTTATGGGGAACGGGCAGGGAAGTGGACCTGAGTCCATGATCGGATCGGCCATGATCGTATTAAATGGTGGAGCAGGCACGAAGGGCCTTATGGCCTACTCCTGCTCCTATTGCTTATGTTCTTATGTTCTCAGTGAATTTCAACCCTAACGCTGAATTGGGTCCTAAGCTCGCCATGAAAACACAGCATTCAGCAGACTCAGAGGTGCTGTCAGCAACTCTTAAAGGGACACACATACCTGTCAGGTATTTAAGCATTTGGACTGGATTTTAAAAATGTTATTTATGTAGTGGCTTGCTGCAATACATGTTAAAAGTGTTTTTAAGTGTGTAGGGAATGCTGCTGGACACTTTCAAGGCCTTGGATGGTAAAGGAAGGCCTCTGAGAAGACAGAAAATGCTGCAAATACTCAGCAGGTCAGGCAACATCTGTGGAGAGAGAAACAGAGTTCACCTGCTAAGTACTTCCAGAATTTTATGCTGTTATTTCAGATTTACAGCATCCACTCGCAGAGGGAGGAGGAAGATGCAAAACAAGAAGAAGCCGAAGAGGAGGAAGGAGAAAGGGAAAAGCAGAAGGAAGGATGCAAACCAGACAGCCCCTTTCTGGCTGGGATATCCGGGATTGAATCATCTGTCTGTGGTACTAGTGACAACAACCTCAATTCCCCTTTCAACATTTGTCCCACACCTTACCTTCCATGTGTTACTGACCTTGGTCACAATGCTGAACTAAAACCCACCACAAAGCAAACTTTCCAATCCAACTTTATACATCTATCCATCCAATATGACATCAAGAAATCAGCTCATCGACCTTATGCATTCTCTTAGTGACTGTCTTGTGCATGCCTTTGCCTATCTTACTGATGTCACACAGTGCTGCCTCAGTGGCTGCAGCACGGCTGGTGGAAGTACTGCAAATTGACAGTGTTTCTTCTTCTTCTGCTTCTCCTCCTCCTCCTCCTCCTCCCTCTCCTTCTCTCTCTCCTTCTCCTCTCTCCTTCTCGCTCCCTCTCCTCTTCTCTCCCTCTCCTTCTCCTCTCTCTCTCTCATCCCTCCCTCTCCTTGCTCTCTCTGCTTATCCTCTTTCCCTCTCCCTCTCCCTCTCCTCTCTCCCTCTCCTTCTCCCCTCTCCCTCTTCTTCGTCAACCATTGGCTGGGCAGGCTGAATTTCTTGGGCGTGTGAAATGAAGAAGGCATAAGGGTGGAGTTGTGGTGAGGGGAGGGCTGGAAAGCAAGAGGTGCATGCCGGAAGGAGGATAACATATGAGGATATCAGTATCATTTATCCTTTCAGCCCTGCTGCTGGCCAATAGCTCAGCGATGCCCCTGCAAAGAATGGCCTGCACCGTCTCCTCCAAGGAAGTGAGGTGAGGCTAAGAATGGGAGGTGTGCCTCATGATTGGTACAGGTTACTCTACAAAATGGAGTGCTGCTTGCAAGGCCTGGGTGCCTCTTCCCTAGCTTGTTGAGCCATTTGTGTTAGAGCTGAGGCACATTTCCCATTTTTCAAGGTGCAGAAGGGAATTCAGCTTTAAGAGCTGAAGATTTCCATTTGGATCTTTTTAATGTTAATTTTTTAAAAAGGCAGTAAGGGCTGAAAACTGCATTTTCTTCCTTCATTTTTATTTTTTATCAGTTCAGAAGTCTTTGCCCTTTTACTATCCCACAATGCCTAGTAAACTTAGCCTCACTTCAGAGGCTGCTGGAAGATGGAACGCCGCTTCTGGGCACCAACTTCACCTCCAATGCCTGCACTATACCACCAGGAGACGCTACATGGTGAGTTAGCACTGGGCTACAAATCTTTGGTCCCCGGTGCAAATCTTTTCCACTTATCACCACGATCATTTTTAACGGCCGTTAACCCGAGACCTCGGTAACACCGGCAACTCTCATGGCAGCCATGAATTTCTCGGCCAAAGTATCTTTGATCAAAGTATCTTTTGAAGTGCCATAATCAGCGTCCTATGATGTCATTTTGATCCCGATAGCATTTTAACCGCCAACTGAGAGGGTGCCCACCACGGCCTTGCCCGCACAGTAAGATCTGTCCGGGAAGAAGCGGAGACCCCAAAAGGGAAGTTTAAAACTTATCTTTGTGGGGTCAAGGTGGAGCAGGAAGGCTCCTCCAGACTCCACAAGGAAAGTCTGGACTTCAACTACCCTGAGTTCCCCTCCACCCATGAAACCCTGGCTGACACCCTCCCGCCATAGCTAACCTGAGCCCCTGGACTGCCAGAACTTTGCCCACCAGCATACGGCCAGCTACTTCTTTATGCCTGTTTCAGGCAGGCAGCTGGCGGGCTGGGTGTATGTAAGGCCTGGGCTTCAAATGAGGATGTTGTGGGCGGGGGTTGACACTAAGGAAATCTGCACCCGGTAAAAAGAAAATTCCGAATATGCATATGGGCCAGAGAGTGTCTATGTGTATGAGAGAGGACAGCTTAGCCCGAGGGAAAAAGAGGCTGTGTGGGAAAGAGAGGTTGCTACAACTGTACAGGTTATTGATGAGGCCACACCTAGAGTACTGCATGCAGTTTTGGTCTCCGTATTTAAGGAAGGATATACTTGCATTGGAGACTGTTCAGAGAAGGTTCACTAGGTTGATTCTGGAGATGAGGGGGTTGACTTATGAGGATAGATTGAGTAGGTTGGGTAGGTAAGTATACACATTGGAGTTCAGAAGAATGAGAGATGATCTTATTGAAACTTATAAGATAATGAGGGGGCACGACAAGGTGGATGCAGAGAGAATATTTCCACTCATAGGGGAAACTAAAACTAGGGGACATAGTCTTAGAATAAGGTACTGCCTATTAAAACTGAGATGAGGAGAAATTTCTTCTCTCAGTGGGTTGTAAATCTGTGGAATTCTCTGCCCCAGAGAGCTGTGGCGGCTGGATCATTGAATATATTTAAGATAGACAGATTTTTGAACGAAAAGGGAATAAAGGGTTATGGGGAGCGGGCAGGAAAGTGAAGCTGAGTCCATGATCAGATCAGCCATGATCTTATTGAATGGCGGAGCAGGCTCAAGGGGCCAAATTGCCTACTCCTGCTCCTATTTCTTATGTTCTTATGTTTCTTATGATTATTAGATTAGGTCCATTTTTGTGTCTCTGCATAGATTACATTGTTACAGGTGAGCCAGAATAGTTACAGCGTGTTATTTGTTGCTTTTTTAATTTTAGTTAATCAAAAAGTGTGAATATTACACATTCTTTTTTAACACATACATATATAGACATAGATTATTTATGTAGCTAAACTCATATTAATATTTATAAATAATTCCTTTTCATTGCCACTGCAACATTTCCTGGAAATTCCATTTCTTTCTATTTTTATTCTCCTCCTTGCCTCCTGTAACTTCTCTATCTCTTTCTCTGATGGACTGGTGCTTCCAGGCACTCTGCCTCACAAGTGGGAAGATGAATGGAGCAAGCTGTAAATTTCTCCACAAATTCAGTCAGATTTTCCTAGTTTATTCAAAGGAAGTCTTGTTGGCTGCAAATTGAAGATGTGCCGTGCCAGTAATTTTCTTTCAGTTCCTGTTCTTGCAGAACACTCCCAAATAGACTGGCAGCTGAACCAGGAACCATTGGAACTTGTCATTGTAAGCATGGCTGGTAAATTTGAGGTGCAGCCAAGATTCCATCCATTCATTTGTTTGGAAGTCTATTCTATCGAGCACATATCAACAGAGGTAATTATTTACTAACTGTTAGAATTCCAGCCAGTATCGAGCACTTGACGTTGTTAAAAACTGGTCTATGCAAATATAAAGCATGGCATTTCCAACTAAACCAGTTTGTGTACGAGGGCACTTATAATTATGTATTACTTGTAATTGTTCACTTCAATGCACGTATTGGCCCAGAAATTGCGGTCGGAGGTTTCCCGCGGGCGGATGCCTCCGACCTGGAAAATTTCCATGAAAGTACCTGGTGGTCCCAGAGGAGTGTGGGATTCCATTGGGGAGGCCTTTTCTTCCCACGCTGCGAAGCGCGCTCCCGTCCTCCAGGATCGAACGCAGATGGTGCAGTCATGTGTGACTGCTCAGCCAATCAGGTACAGTATTCCCCAGCATTCTCATTAATAGCAATGAGAACTCCGTATCTACAAGTTCTCATTGCTATTAATTTAAAAAAAACACGAACACACTAAACACTATAATAAAAAATTAAAAACACACCTCATATAATTAAAATTAATTGAAATTAAAGTTAATAAATGCCTTAGAAAAAAATATATTTTTCCGATTTTTAAAAAAGTTTTGTAATTGGGGTTAAAAATAAATTTACCTTAGTGGGCAGGGTTTTTAAACAATGAAATGAGTTTTTTAAATTAAATTAAATTATATTTTTGTATGTTTTAAAACACTTACGCCTGTAAAAGTAGGCTATGCGCCTGCTTTTATCAGGCGCAAGAGTTTTGAGGACATTTGCTGGGGAAGATATGGGTAAATCCCACAATCTTGCCCATGAAAATGTCCTCGCTCCCGATATGCATTGGATCTGTCAAGCTCCAGTTTGACAGATGGGAAAAGCCAGTTTTTAGCGCATGTGCATTGTGTGCTGAAAACCAGCTTTTGCGATGCCTCCCGGGGTCCGTAGACATTCAGTATGGACCTGGGGAGGTCGGGATTTCCAGGCCAATAAATTGAGGCACTGCTTAATCATTCTCATGAAATCAAGAGGAAAGTGTTGAATGTGCCTCTAGTTCCAATTAGTATTGATTCCTACTCGCTTAAGGTTTGATTCTGCAGCACCAGAGGACAGAAAATTATGAACATACAGCCTGTGATTTCCCCCCGCCATTAGAAACAATGGGTGTGTGCCTCTTATTTCCCAAGGTGCGCTCTCCTGTGAGTGAGTGCTGCTCTATCGTCTCCCACTACTGTCCAATGTCTAAAGTTTGTCACAAATGGATAGAGAGGAGGAACTGCACAGTTTCTGAACACATCATTAATACATCAAAATTGGGGTCCTACGAATCTCTTAGGATCCCGATGGCATTCTAACAAGCGACTGAGTGGAGTGCCCACCACGACCTACCTGTTATATATGTAAACTTGTATTTACTCAGTACAGCCATCAAAGGGCTCATCCCCTGGAGTGCCAAGGGATCCCATAATCCCTTGGGAGCACAGGTATTTAAGGAGGCTTCACAGGTTGGAGAGGCACTCTGGAGACCTGCAATAAAAGACCAAGGTCACACTTTACTTTGAGCTCACAGTATTCAGTCTGACTCTTTCTTCATACATAACAACTGGCGACGAGATACAGATAGCGAACCCAAAGATGCAGAGAACAGTGGGCATCCTGGAGAAATTTTCGGAGGGAGATGATTGGGAAACATTTGTGGAGCGACTCGACCAATACTTCGTAGCCAATGAGCTGGATGGAGAAGAGAACACTGCCAAACGAAGGGTGATTCTCCTCACTGTCTGCGGGGCACCAACGTATGGCCTCACAAAATATCTGCTTGTTCCAGCGAAAACATGGAGAAATCATACGATGATTCGTGCACACTGTTTCGGGAGCATTTGAACCCGAAGGAAAACATTCTGATGTCGAGGTACCGGTTCTACACCTACAAAAGGTCTGAAGGCCATGAAGTGGCGAGTTATGTCGCCGAGTTAAAACGCCTTGCAGGACATTGCGAATTTGAAGGACATTTGGAGCACATGATTAGAGACTTTTTCGTATTTGGCATTGGCCATGAAACTATACTTCGCAAACTTTTGACTGTAGAGACCCCAACCTTGAGTAGGACCATAGTGATAGCCCAGGCGGTCATTGCCACCAATGACAATACTAAGCAAATCTCAGCACACAAGTGCTGCTACAAGTACTGTGAACAAAGTGATGTTGTTTTCAAATCGCAACGTACAGGCCAGGTCACACATGCCTGCAGCTGCACATCTGCAGATGTCTCAGAGTCTACCATTAACAGTGATGAATGCAAGGCCATTAACAGCTTGTTGGTGCTGCGGGGGTGATCATTGTTTCCATTCATGCCGCTTCAAAGGGTACATTTGCAAGGGCTGTGGAACAATGGGACACATCCAATGTATGTGCAGGCAAGCTGCAAATCCTGTAATCCTGCAAACCACCACATTGCAGAGGAGGACAGATCCACGGTGGATCACGATGAACCAGAGCCTCAGACCGAAGGGATAGAGGTACATGGGGTGCACACATTTACCACAAAATGTTCCCTGATAATGATGAACGTTGAACTAAATGGACTCCCAGTGTCAATGGAGCCGGACACGGGTGTGAGCAAAAAGACTTTCGAAAGGTTGCGGTGCAGCAAGGCCTCAAGGCCAGTCTTAACTCCAATTCGCACGAAAATAAGAACTTATACAAAAGAACTGATTCTCATAATCGGCAGTGCTACTGTAAAGATCTCCTACGATGGAGCGGTGCACAAGCTACCATTCTGGGTGGTACCGGGCGATGGTCCCACGCTGCTCGGCAGGAGCTGGCTGGGAAAGATACGCTGGAACTGGAATGAAATCCGAGCGCTATCGCCTGCTGACGACACTTCGTGTGCCCAGGTCTTAAACAAGTTCCCTTCGCTGTTCGAACCAGGCATCGGGAAATTTCAAGGAGCAAAAGTGCAGATCCACCTAATTCCAGGGGCGCGACCCACCCATCACAAGGAGAGAGCAGTACTGTATATGATGAGAGAAAGGGTAGAGATCGAGCTAGACCGGCTGCAAAGAGAGGGCATCATTTCACCGATCGAATTCAACGAATGGGCCAGTCCGATTGTCCCAGTCCTTAAGGGAGATGACACCGTCAGAATCTGTGGCGATTACAAAGTAACTATCAATCGTTTCTCCCTGCAGGACCAATACCCACTACCAAAGGCCGATGAGCTCTTTGCAATGCTGGCAGAAGGAAAGACGTTCACAAAGCTGGATCTGACCAGCCTACATGATGCAGGAGCTGGAGGAGTGATCGAAGGCCCTCACCTCCATCAACACGCACAAAGGTCTCTTTATTTATAACAGATGCCTGTTTGGAATCCGATTGGCGGCGGCGATATTCCAGAGAAACATGGAAAGCTTACTGAAGTCGGTCCCGTGCACCCTGGTCTTCCAGGACAACATCTTGGTTACAGGTCGGGACACAGTCGAGCATCTGCAGAACCTGGAGGAGGTTCTTAGTTGACTCAACCGCGTGGGGCTCAGGTTAAAACGCTCAAAATGCGTTTTTCTGGCTCCTGAAGTGGAGTTCCGAGGGAGGAGGATCACGGCAGATGGCATCAGGCCTATTGATTCAAAGACGGAGGCAATCGAGAACGCACCGAGGCCACAGAATGTGACCGAGCTGCTGTTGTTTCTAGGACTCCTGAACTATTTTGGTAACTTCTTACCGGGTCTCAGCACACTGTTAGAACCACTGCATGTCTTACTGCGTAAAGGGGACGAATGGGTATGGGGCAAAAGTCAAGAAAATGCCTTTGTAAAAGCGAGAAAATTGTTATGCTCAAACAAATTGCTTGTGTTGTATGATCCATGTAAGCGTTTGGTACTAGCATGTGATGCGTCGTCATATGGCGTCGGTTGTGTATTGCAACAAGCTAATGATTTTGGAAAATTGCAACCGGTTGCTTATGCATCCAGGAGTCTGTCTAAGGCTGAGAGAGCCTACAGCATGATTGAAAAAGAAGCATTAGCGTGTGTCTATGGGATAAAGAAAATGCATCAATATCTGTTTGGGCTAAAATTCAAATTGGAAACTGACCATAAGCCACTTATATCCCTGTTTTCCGAGAGTAAGGGGATAAATACTAATGCATCGGCCTGCATCCAGAGATGGGGGCTCGTTGTCCACATACAACTATGCAATCCACCACAGGCCAGGCATAGAAAACTGCGCCGATGCTCTCAGTAGGCTGCCATTGCCCACCATGGTGGTGGAAATGGAGCAGCCCGTAGATTTAGTCATGGTTATGGAAGCATTTGAGAGTGAGCAATTACCCGTCACTACCCGGCAGATTAAAACCTGGACGAGCCAGTACCCCTTATTGTCCCTAGTCAAAAACTGTGTGCTTCACGGGAGCTGGTCCAGTGTCCCAGTGGAAATGCAGGAAGAGATAAAACCGTTCCAGCGGCGCAAAGATGAAATGTCTATACAGGCAGACTGCCTTCTGTGGGGTAATTGGGTAGTGGTTCCCAAGAAGGGCAGAGACACCTTCATCAGTGACCTCCACAGTACCCACCCAGGCATCGTAATGATGAAAGCAATAGCCAGATTCCACGTGTGGTGGCCCAGTATCGATGCGGACTTAGAGTCCTGCGTGCACAGATGTAACACATGCTCGCAGCTAAGCAATGCACCCAGGGAGGCACCACTAAGCTTATGGTCATGGCCTTCCAAACTGTGGTCTTGGGTCCATGTCGACTATGCAGGCCTGTTCTTGGGTAAAATGTTCCTTGTGGTTGTCGATGCGTACTCCAAATGGATTGAATGTGAGATAATGTGGGCAAGCACGTCCGCTGCCACCACTGAAAGCCTGCGGACCATGTTTGCCATGCAAGGCCTGCATGAGTCCTGGTGAGCGACAGCGGGCCATGTTTTACCAGTGCTGAGTTCAAGGAATTTATGACCTGTAATGGGATCAAACATGTTACATCTGCCCCGTTTAAACCAGCATCCAATGGTCAGGCAGAGAGAGCAGTGCAAACCATCAAGCAGGGCTTGAAGAGGGTAACGGAAGGCTCACTGCAGACTCACCTATCCCGAGTCCTGCTTAGCTACCGCACGAGACCACACTCGCTCACTGGGATCCCACCTGCTGAACTGCTCATGAAAAGAGTACTTAAGTCAAGGCTCTTGTTAGTTCACCACATCGACAGGTAGAGAGCAGGCGGCTCCAACAAAGTCAATATCATGATAGCGCAAATGTGTCACGCAAGATTGAAATCAACGATCCTGTATTTATATTGAATTATGGACAAGGTCCCAAAGTGGCTTCCTGGCACTGTTGTGGCCAAAGAGGGGAGCAGGATGTTTCGGGTCAAACTTTCAAATGGACTCATTCACCGGAAACACTTGGACCAAATCAAACTCAGATTCACGGACTATCCTGAGCAACCCCCTTTGGACCCTATCTTCTTTGACCCCCCAACATACACACCAGTGACAACCGACACAGCAGTAGACCACGAAGCATCATCCTCAGCAGCCCAGCAGGACTCACCACACCAGGCAGCCCAACAAGGCCAGCTGCACAGCAACCCAGCGAGGGCCCAAAAGATGATTCATCAATACCAGCATTTGCCCCGAGACGATCAACCAGTGCAAGAAGGGCCTCAGATCGACTCACCTTGTAAATAGTTATACTGTTGAGTTTGGGGGGGGGAGTGTTGCTATATATGTAAACTTGTATATACTCTGTACAGCCACCAGAGGGCTCATCCCCTGGAGTCTCAAGGGATCCTATAATCCCTTGGGAGTGCAGGTATTTAAGGAGGCCTCACAGGTTGGAGAGGCACTCTGGAGACCTGCAATAAAAGACTTTACTTTGAGCTCACAATATTCAGTCTGACTCTTTCTTCATACATAACACTACCCACTCAGTAAAACCTGTCCCAGACGAAGAGGAGGTCTTACAAAGGTAAGTTTTAAACTTATCCATGCCTATCTCTCACTGAAACTCCTGTTTAAATCACTTCAGATCAGTTCTTGCCCTTCACCAAGACAACTCTTGCCAAAGTCATGACTCTGTGATGGTAACTGGGATGTATTATTACCTCCCTGGCCTCCTCGGTCTCTCTGGGGAGTGCAATGGAGGGGATTGCAAGTTAATTTGATGCCAAAATACACCAGGTTCTGGCCTACCCCGGCAGCTACTGTGTGGCATTCATTGGAACGGAGTCTCCGCCCGCCCGAAATATGATCCCTTGTCTCACCTCCCAAACCAGGAGTTGCCTTGTCTCTGGCCTGGTGGATGGGCAGCAGGCTTGCCTGCTGTGTGAGACATGATGGATTATATGGGGTACGGTAGCATAATGGTAATGTTACTGTATAGTAATCCGGTAGCCTGGACACATGATCCATCCTCCTCTGCCATCCACAGCAGCTGAGGATTTAAATTCAGTTAAATAAATCTGGAATAGAAAGCTAGTATCAGTGATGGTGACCATGAAACTATCGGATTGTCGGGAAAAACCCATCTGGCTCACTAATGTCCTTTAGGGAGACAAATCTGCTGTCCTTACCCAGTCTGGCTTATATATGGCTCCAGACCCACAACAATGTGAATTTATAAATATATTAAGAGCAAGAAGTTATAAATATATTAAGAGCAAGAGGATAACTAAAGAAAGGGCAGGGCCTACTCAAGACCATGAGAGTAATCTGTGTGTGGAGGCGGGAGATGTGTGTATGGTTCTTAATGAATACTTTTTGCGTCTGTTTTCACAAAAGAGTGGAGTGGTGCAGACATTGTTATTGGGGAGGAGGAGTGTGAAATATTAGATGAAATAAACATAGTGAGAGAGGAGGTAATATGGGGTTCAGCAGCTTTGAAAGTGGATAAGTCCCTAGGCCTGGATGAAACATATCCCAGGCTGTTAAGCGAAGCAAAAGAGGAAATAGAAGAGGCTCTGACCATCATTTTCCAATTCTCTCTGACTTCAGGTGTGATGCTGGAGGACTGGAGGAGTGGTAATGTGGTACCTTTGTTTAAGAAGGGATAAAGAGATAGACTGAGTAATTACAGGCCAGTTAGCCTAACCTCGGTGGTGGGAAAATTATTGGAAAGAATTCTGAAGGACAGGATAAATCTTCATTTCGAAAGACACGGATTAATCAAGGATAGTCAGCATGGATTTGTTAAGGGAAGATCGTGTCTGACTAACTTGATTGAATTTTTTGAGGAGGTAACAAGGAGGGTCAATGAGAGTTGTACATTTGACGTAGTGTATATGGATTTTAGTAAGACTTTTGATGTCCCACATGGCAGATTGATCATGAAAGTTAAAACCCATGGGATCCAGGACAAAGTGGCAAGTTGGATCAAAGGCAGGAAGCAGAGGGTAATGGTTGATGGGTGTTTTTGTGACTGGAAGGCTGTTTCCAGTGGGGTTCCGCAGGGCTCAGTACTGGGTCCCTTGCTTTTTGTGGTATACATCAATGATCTAAACTTGAATATAGGGGGTATGATTAAGAAGTTTGCAGATGTTACTAAAATCGGCTGTGTGGTTGATAATGCTGTCGACTGCAGGAAGATATCAATCAACTGGTCAGGTGGGCAGAACAGTGGCAAATGGAATTCAATCTGGAGAAGTGTGAGGTAATGCATTTGGGGAGGGCTAACAAAGAAAGGGAATACACTTTAAATGGTAGGACACTGTAAAGTATAGAGGAACAAAGGGACCTTGGAGTGCATGTCCACAGATCCCTGAAGGTAGCAGGCCAGGTAGATAAGGTGGTTAAGAAGGCATAAGGAATGCTTGCCTTTAATAGCAGAGGCATAGAATACAAGAGCAGGGGGTTTATGCTCGAACTGTATAAAACACTGGTTAGGCCACAGCTAGAGTACTGCGTGCAGTTCTGGTCACCGCATTACAGGAAAGGTATGATTTCACTGGAGAGGGTGCAGAGGAGATTTACGAGGATATTGCCAGGAGTGGAGAATCTTAGCTATGAGGACAGATTGGATAGGCTGGATTTGTTTTCCTTCGAACAGAGGAGGCTGAGGGGAGACCTCATTGAGGTGTATAAAATTATGAGGGGCCTAGATATAGTGGATAGAAAGGGCATATTTCCCTTAGCAGAGGGGTCAACAACTAGGGGCATAAATTGAAAGTAATTGGTAGAAGGCTTAGAGGGGATTTGAGGGGAATGTCTTCACCCAGAGGGTTGTGAGGGTCTGGAACTCACTGCCTGAAAGGGTGGTAGAGGCAGAAACCCTCACCACATTTAAAAAGCACTTGGATGTGCATTTGATGTGCTGTAATCTCCAGGGTCATGGACCTAGAGCTGGAAAGTGGGATTAGGCTGGATAGCCTCTTGTTGGCCGGCACGGACACGGTGGGCCGAAATGACCTTCTTCTGTGCTGTAAACGTCTCTGATTCTCTGATTCTATGAATGTGGTTGACTATTAACTTCGTTCTGAAATGGCCTAGCAAGCCACTCAGTTGTATAAAGCAGCTCACCACCATCTTCTCAAGGGCAATTAGGGATGGACAATAAATGCTGGCCTTGCCAAAGATGCTTATATCTCATGAATGATTTATTTTAAAATGGCTCATTCTCTGGCAGAAGTGGGCCACACCTGGGGAAGGTTGTGCTCTGAACCCTCTAAAAAAAGTTTCAGGCTTTTTATTTTGCCCTCACTTAAGGTGAGTTATGGGCCAGTTAAATGATTGGGATTTTTAGCCCCCACCAATCCCCCCCCCACCTCACCCTACGCCGGGCTCTCCAATCAACCCTCCCACCTGCACTTTTAGCACAGGATGGGGAGTTTAAGATGGCGTGGGAGGGGGGGAGGGCGGTGTTCATGCTGCTTCCTACCATTTTAACTAACCTGAAAACAAGCACAGACAGGTCACTCGTCCCAGAGGAGCACAGACATATTTTTATATGGCAAATAGGGTTGCCAACTCTGGTTGAACATATTGCTGGAGGTGTCATCACATGACCTTTTGCCTCCAACCTCCCCGCCCTGCACTTCCTCCATTGGTCGCCCGACATGTCCATCCTTGCAGTGCACCGGCTTCTCACACCCATCAGAAAGCAAATAGACTCTTTGTTACCCGATTGGATGATTCTTGGCTGTTAGTCAAACAGCCTTTTCCCCATGACCAATATTTTTATAACTAGCAAACTAAAGTGTTCAAAGGAAATAACCCCCCGCACTTTTTTAATGCACCTATGATTTTTCTCCTGGGTTGCTTGCAGCAGAGTCCTTTAGATTAGTTGTTACTTCCTGCAGACTCCAGGGCAATCCTGGCAGGTTGGGCATTTTAACCACCTGAGAGCCTGACTAAGGGTCGCACGGTAAGCAGCCAGCAAATGTGCTTGCATTATAATATACTGAGTGTGATGCTTTTGAAGCTGAAGGGAACTCCTGTGTGTTAGTCAGTGGGAGGGCAAGGAGGACAAGACATGATGAGATAGGATGATTCTAGCTCTGAGCTTGTGGGGGAGGTCTTCACCTCTCATTTTTCCATCGATGCTGTTGTGCCCAGTGATGTCCAAGATGGAGTCCTCTAATCCAGTGAAGGTCTTGAAATTCCTGTGACTCTTGGAGTCTTGCTGTGCTACCCTTCATTATCTGCCATCTTGTTCCGCAAGCAGAAAAGCGGGCTTGAGATTTTGCAAGTTTAGAGGCCACGGGGTGAATTTTTAGGCCTTCAGCCCAGCGGGAGCAGAGCAGAGCCCGAGAATTGGTGGGTTGCCTTCCAAGGATTTTTCATGCCAAACCATTTTAACGTTTCTATCTCACTACTCTTCAATCCTATTGTGCTGTTTGTAATTGACCCAGGCTGTAAGTGTGACCATTCTTAATCAGACTTCATGTGAGCTCATTCTCTCCTATTAGGACTGAAAAAGGCTGAACTTGTACGGATGCTTAGGATGAGGTAGCACAAAATTCATTACAGGTTATGTGATCTGCAGCTACTTGGCACAGAAAGCAGATTTTCCTCAGCAAGCTTTTTCAGCCATTTGCTTCTGATCTGCATTCAGGTCTAATGGGCCATGCAGACAGTATTGACTCTGTCTGCAGTCTGCTGCCATGTTTGTTGGACGAGCTGCATGTGAGGAGGATGCCATCAAAGGCAACCCTCTCTTCCCACACTTCGCTCTGAAATGGCCTAGCAAGCCACTCAGTTGTATAAAGCAGCTCACCACCACTTCAGCACTGCATCATCAAAGCCAGTGGTTTTCACATGGGAAGCCTCCATTTGCCAAAAAGTGTTAAAGTGCTAATCTCCAGACACACCACAAATTCAAATGTTAAAGTGGCCTTTTAACTGCTGCCCAGCTGCTCAATCAGTGCTGATGCTATATTGGCCAACCAGCTGTATGGGCGGGAACTCACACGTGCATCATGCGCTTCTCAAAACAGCAATATCAGTCGGGAGTCGGTGCCTCACAACTTGAGTCGCCTTTGGGAATTCTCTTCCATGCCTTTCCATTCTGCATGGAGGCGATTCCTGTACGGGCTGCTCTTGCACAGCCTCCATTTTGCCATCCTCATCTGCCGTCCGGAGGTGGCGGGGGTCCCCAGTGGAGGACTCTCTATGCGGGAGTCCTTCCTTTATCTATTGGGGACTTAGCCTGGAGGGTGTTGCACGGGACAGTCCCGTGCAATAAGTTTTTACGTTGGTTCACGGACTCCCAGGCCGCCTGCATTTTCTGTGGCCTGAAGGAGTCCCTGTTCCATGTTTTTATAGAAAGTGTGAGGTTTCAGCCCCTCTTCCATTACTTGAAGGGGCTGCTCCTTGATTTCTGGATGCTCTTCAGTCCCAACGCTTCTGACCTTTGGGCACCCAGTGAGGGGGGAAGCGGGCAGGCCGGAAGGCCTCCTCATGGGCTGCTCCTGGACCTGACGAAGTTGGCCATTAACAGGTCCAGGCAGCAGGAGGTCGAGGGGGTCAGCCAGCCCGACTGCTTGCCTCTTTTCCGTGGCTACATTCACGCCCGGGTGTCCCTGGAGATGGAGCACACGGTGTCCACTGATATGCTTGAGGCCTTCAGTAACCGGTGGGCACCGGAGGGACTGGAGTGCGTCATTGCCCCATGAAACCAAATTTTGATTTGATTTGTTAGGTTTCCTTAAACATTTTTGGTTAGTTTGCAGGTTCTAGTAGTTGTGCCTCTTTAACAAGGGGGGACATGGTTGAATTGTATGATTTTAAAACAGTTGTGAGCTAGAAGCTGATTAAGCAGTTGTAGATTGTTTGACTCTCAAAAGGTATCAGGAGTTAATGGCAGGTGAGAATCATCTTCAAATCCATTAATACCCAGCATAAATCTCTTAATACTGCAGCAACAGCAATTTCCAGATAACATTGGTAAGGCGATATTTTAATTCCTTCTTGGAGCAGTAAATGACCTCTGTGAACAAATATAAAGCATGGTAGTTTGAAATGTTTCCTTGTTGACTTGTCTTCCCCTGTAAAACATTGTTGCAGGTTCTACTTTGCTCATGCAGTACTGGTGTTGCCACTTTGAGTTCTGTACGAGGGGGGAAATGAGCTGCTGTACAGTTGGATTTTACAGTATTAGTAGCTAATATAGACAAGCAGATTAGGCAAGATAGGCATTGATACAGCAGTAGTTACTAAAACCACAAATCTGTGAAAATGCTACCTGATAATTGACTCTTGCCTGCAAAATGCTGCCAGGCTTATTGGACTAGCTGCTTTTGAGAAGGATGCAATATTTTTTTTCAAATTATGTAGCAGTTTTAATTGCGCAATCTAAATAACACAATCGGAATGTGGTGCGAGAAAAATTTAAAAATTTAAATTATCAGGTAATTTGAAGTAAGCACCGTTGAATGAAGCCATGCTCCCTGACAAAAATATTGCATTATTTTCTTCAACTGCACTCTTCTCAGAGAATTCAAATTAGCCAGATAAAAGGTATTAGTAAGATGCTAATCCAATCTGAAAGGATTTATGTTTTTAATCCAACATTGTTCTTTTGGCCTGGTCCTATATTATTTGATCACTAGGCTCAATAATTGCAATGGAATCTTATTTGATTGATTTATCCTATTGTAAAGGATTGGTGACACCAATCTTCCACTGACAAATTGCATGCATGTATTGCAGTTTGCACATAAATGACCAACCAAACATATAAATAACGAGGCTCTTACAATCAGAGTCCACAGAATGCTATTCACCTAACTAGTGGTGATTTACGAAGGTACTAAACCAATTACCATTGTTATGCTTCAGGCTTTTGAAACAATATTTCTCTTCGCATAGTGTTTCCTACAAGTGAATCTTATTGGATCCCATTGGGCTAGAAATTCGGAAGGTTTGCGCCCATTTACCACCATTTTACCGCTGTTTTTGGGCGGAAAAAGTAATTCACCAGTGGTTATCCGCCGGCAGTAAAAAATACCGCCCACCCTTTTTTTTCACCGTTTTTATGACATATATCGGCATGCAATGCCCCACTATCGCCACGGGTGGGAAATGCACCAATACCTCCAGTTTTACCGCCCACTAAAAAAACGGGCATGAAAACTCAAGTCTTCCTGCTCGGACCCACGATGCACCCAGCGCTAACAATGCCATTTTGAAAAATGGAGCCAACGTTCAGTGCTTAAAAGGATTTTGAGAGAAGGCTGTGTTTTACACAGTGAGCTTTATGTGAGTTCATAGTTCATTTTTAAGGCTATTTTGGCTATTTGAGCACATTGGAGGACATTTGAGGACATTTAAAAGAATAGGGACTGATATATCCTTACTGTACAGTATAAATGCACACGAGGCCCATGCTTGAGCTTCCCCTTTTATACCTGAAAGTCCAGGTTAGGACTGTCTCCCACAAGTTCACCACCTAGTGGTCATTGTTCTCACAGTGTACAACTTAGGTCAGTTTATACATGGGTTACAATGATGGTTGAATACGTGACATGACCTCCCCCCCAAAGTCTTATTGGGATCACAGGTTGAGTCTCTCTGGTGGTCTACGCTCCCTTGTAGAGCACCTGAGTTGGGGCTCTGGTTGTTGGGCGCTGGCCTGAGTGTCTGCTGTTTGCGGTGCCTCAGGCCTGTCCGGACTGCCCACAGTGACTGGGCTCTCCTCCACTCGGCTCCGGTGTTCGATCACCTGTGGTGGAGTGAACTCTACATCGTGTTCTTCCTCTGCTTCTTCTATGGGGTTGCTGAACCTCCTTTTTGTTTGATCCATATGTTTGCGGCAGATTTGACCATTGGTAAGTTTAACTACCAGAATCCTATTCCCCTCTTTGGCAATCACAGTGCCTGCGAGCCATTTGGGCCCTGGAGTGTAGTTGAGGACAAAAACAGGGTCATTTACATCAATACATCGCGCCCTCGCATTCCTGTCATGGTAGTCACATTGTGACTGACGCCTGCTCTCAACAATTTCTTTCATAGTAGGGCGTATAAGGGATAACCTGGTTTTGAGCGTCCTTTTCATTAACAGCTCTGCGGGTGGAACCCCTGTGAGCAAGTGAGAGCGGGATCTGTAGCCCGACAGGAGGCGTCATAAGCGGCTTTGTAGGGAACTCCTTTGGATCCCCTGTTTGATTATCTGCACTGCTCATTCCATCTGGCCATTAGAGGCCGGCTTGAACAGTGCCGTTCTGACATGGTTAATTCCATTGCCTGCCATGAAGTCCTGGAATTCAATGACGCACTGGCCATTGTCGCTGACCAAGACATCCGGTAGACCATGGGCGGCGAACATTGCCCGTAGATTTTCTACCGTGGCAGAGGATGTGCTTGAATTTAAAATGTCACACTCGATCCATTTGGAGTAGGTGTCTACTACAACCAAAAACATTTTTCCATGAAAGGACCTGCGTAGTCCACATGGATGCGTGACCATGGCTTGGCGGGCCAGGACCAGGGGCTAAGGGTGGCTTCCCTGGGCGCATTGTCCAGGTGGGCACACGTGTTGCACCTGCGAACACAAAGTTCCAGGTCTGCATCTATCCCTGGCCACCAAACGTGTGACCTGGCAATTGCCTTCATCATGACAATGTCTGGGTGCTCATTGTGGAATTCTCTGATGAACACCTCTCTGCCCATCTGGGGCATGACTACACGGTTTCCCCACAGTAGGCAATCGGCCTGAATCGAGAGTTCATCCCTGCGCCTGTGAAATGGTTTAAATTCCTCAGGGCATGCCCTGTACGTGGCTGCCCAGTCCCCATTCAGGACACATTTCTTGACTAAAGACAGTAGCGGGTCTCTATTTGTCCAGACTTTAATCTGATGGGCTGTCATGCGTGAGCCTTTGCTTTTGAAAGCTTCAACTGCCATGACCATCTCAGCAGCATGCTCGGTAGCCCCCTCGGTGGTGGCTAGTGGGAGCCTGCTGAGTGCATCGGCGCAGTTTTCGGTGCCTGGTCTGTGCCGAATTGTATAGTCATAGGCGGCTAACGTGAGTGCCCACCTCTGTATGCGGGCCGATGCATTTGCATTTATGACCTTGTTGTCGGCAAAAAGGGACGTTAGGGGTTTGTGATCTGTCTCCAGCTCAAATTTCCTGCCAAACAGGTACTGGTGCATTTTCTTTACTGCATATACACGTGCGAGCGCTTCCTTTTCTACCATCCCGTAACCCCTTTCTGCCTGGGACAGACTTCTGGAGGCATAAGCTACCGGCTGTAACTGACCCTTGGCATTAACATGCTGCAACACACACCCGACACCATAGGACGACGCATCGCACGTTAACACAAGTTTCTTACATGGGTCATATAGCGTTAACAGATTGTTTGAGCATAACAAATTGCGTGCTCTATTAAAAGCCCTTCCTGGCTGTCCTCGCAAACCCATTCGCGACCTTTGCGTAGGAGCGGCTCTAACAGCGTGCTTAATTTGGGAAGAAAGTTACCAAAATAGTTCAGGAGCCCCAGGAACGAATGCAGCTCCATTGTGTTATGGGGTCTGGGTGCTCTCTGGATCGCTTCCGTCTTGGACGCGGTAGATCTGATCCCGTCTGCTGCTATCCTCATCCCCAGGAATTCTACCTCTGGAGCTAGGAAGACGCACTTCGCCTTTTTCAGTCACAGCCCTACCTGGTCCAGTCTGTGTAGCACCTCCTCCAGGTTGTGGAGGTGTTCTTCAGTATTGCGACCCGTGATGAGGATGTCGTCTTGAAAAACCACTGTCCTTGGAATCGACTTGAGGAGGCTTTCCATATTTCGTTGAAAGATCGTGGCGGCCGAACGAATCTCGAATGGGCATCTGTTGTACTCAAACAACCCCTTGTGTGTCGTGATGGTGGTCAGCTTCTTCGACTCACTCGCCAGCTCCTGGGTCATGTAAGCTGAGGTCAGGTCCAATTTTGTAAAAAGTTTGCCACTGGATAGCGTCGCAAAGAGGTCCTCCGCTCTCAGTAGCAGGTACTGGTCTTGGAGTGACACCCAGTTGATGGTGGCCTTGTAATCACCACATATCCTGACCGACCCATCCGCCTTGAGCACCGACACAATTGGGCTCGCCCAGTCACTGAATTCGACAGCGGTCACTTGGCGCGTATGTGCAGGAAGCCTGCAGCCAGGCTGATATACGAGGAGGACGGGCCCGATGTTACCCCCAGGAGGCCAAATGAACACTGGGGGAAATCGCTGGAAGCTGAAGTTCAGCGAGTTCATGTGGAGAACATATACAGTTCATACACCAGGACGCCACCGATAATGATGAAAGTGCTCCTCAATGGCATCCCAGTATCAATGGAGCTAGACACGGGGGCCAGCCAGTCCCTGATGAGCATCAAACAGTTCGACAAGTTGTGGCCGTCCAATGCCAGGAGGCCAAAATTATCGCCGATTGACGCACAGCTATGGACATACACAAAGGAGATCATTCCGGTGCTAGGCAGCACCACGGTAGTCGTGACCCACAAAGATTCGGAGAACAGGTTGCCACTCTGGATTGTCCCGGGGGACGGTCCTGCACTACTGGGGAGGAGCTGGCTTGCTGTCATGAACTGGAAATGGGGCGATGTCAATGCAATTTTTTCTGTGGAGTGAGTATCCTGGTCCTGGACAAATTTGATTCACTATTCCAACCCAGCATTGGCACTTTCATGGGGGCCAAGGTAGTGATTCTCATAAACCTGGACGCCAGGCCAGTACACCACAAGGCCAGAACGGTGCTGTACGTGATGTGGGAAAAGATAGAATGTAAATTGGACCGCTTGCTGAGGGAAGGCATCATCTCGCCATGTGCATGCTGCTCGCCGGTTTAATGTGTTCCCCGATCAACTTACTAAGCTCTTTAAACGTCTTGTCCGCCGGCTTCTCTGGTGCTAGAAGGTCCTTCATCAGGGAATACGTCCTGGATCCACAAACCGTCAAGAGATGAGCCCTGCCCTTGTCGGCCGACTCCTGGCCCAACCATTCCTTAGTGACGAAACTTTGCTGTAGTCTCTCAATAAAATAGTCCCAATCATCCCCAACACAGTACCTCTCGTCTCTGCTGCTAGTGGCCATGCTCGCGTGGTTTAAATCCCAGTTTCTCGTCGCCAATGATATATCCTTACTATACAGTATAAATGCACATGAGGCCCATGCTTGAGCTTCCCCTTTTATACCTGAAAGTTCAGGTTAGGGCTGTCTCCCACAAGTTCACCACCTAGTTCTCACAGTGTACAACTTAGGTCAGTTTATACATGGGTTACAATGATGGTTGAATACATGACAGGGACTATAATATCTCTGCCAATAATGCTGGCTGCTTTTTCTATGCAGCATATAGCAGTATTATGAGTGTAACCGAAGAGGTCGCAGACGTATGGGGAGGAAGTCTTTGCCCCCACGAGTTTACTTGCAGCTCTCTGAGGCACAGTGCGTTCGAAAGCTGTGCTTTCGAAAAGAGATGGTCAGAGAGATATGCCAGCTCATAAAGACAGACCTATAGCCTACCAGTGGGAACAGGACTGCACTGCCCGTCGAGGTAAAGGTGACTGCGGCACTTGGCTTCTATGCCTTCGGCTCCTTTCAGGCATCAGCAGGGGACATATGCTGCATCTCGCAGCATGCTACACATCGCCAGGTGACTACTGCACTGTACGCACGCAGGATGGACTTTATTAACTTCCCAATGACCAGGGAGGCACAGAGTGACAGGGCTGTGGGTTTTACATGAATTGCTGGCTTCCCCCAAGGTTCAGGGTGTCATTGACTGTACGCACATTGCCCTGCGAGCACCTTTAGAGGAGCCAGAGGTTTACCGAAACCGAAAGGGATTCCACTCCCTGAACATACAGATCGTCTGCAACCATACACCGCGTATCATGGCAGTCAGTGCCCAGTTTCCAGGGAGCATCCATGATGCTTTCATCTTGCATGAGAGTACTGTCTCAGGCCTGTTCGAGCGTCAACCACAAGGTCAGAGCTGGATGCTGGGGGACAAAGGATGCGGCCTTGCCACCTGGCTCATGAGCCTCCTCCAGAATCCTCAGACTGAAACCGAGCATCACTATAATAACAGCCATATAGCCACATGCAATATCGTCAAAAAGACAATTGGAGTGCTGAAGCAGTGCTTCCGATACCTGGACCACTCTGGAGGCTGCCTGCAATAATCCCCTCACCAGCTCGCTGAGTTTGTTGTGGTGTGCTCTATGCTACATAACTTAGCCATCATGAGGGGACAAGAATTGCCATTGGGAACTGCAGGACCACCTGAGGAGAGAGGGGAGAAGGATGAGGAGGAGGAGGAAGAAGACGAGGAGCCTGGCGGTGAACCCATGCCACCACCACAGGGGAGGCCTTGTGGCCATTTCACCACTGCAAAAGCCTTACGTCAGCAGCTCATAAATGAACGCTTTGTTGAACAGTGAAAGGCACGTTTCACCTTTGCCTGCCCACTATCCCACCATGTTGAGTTTTACCCCTCTTAGTCGACAAATGAGACACTGCACAAGAATTGTTAAGGTGTACAAAAGATTTTCTAAAACATTGTTACATTTTTAAAACATTTTTATATTGTAGAAACTTGGTTGGTAAACTTTAATTTTGAAATTTAAATACATTTTTTGCTTGAAACAATTTGTAAAAATCTTACAAAACAAAAGAGGAACAAAACAACACACCCTGCACTGAACTTCTATTTAACTGCAGCCACCTTTCCTCCCGATCTTAAACCCTCCCCCACCCCACCCCTGCCTCGCTTCTTGCCCCTACTCCTACCCATGTGGGCACCAAGGCTGTATGCAGCAAGATGCCCTGCGCAGGGCGCTGCTGTTGTTGGGGGAGAGACAATGGAGTCGCCATTGGACCTGCTGGAGAAGGTCGGGGTATAGAAGGCCAGGTGCTGTCGGTTTGGGTGGAATGAGATTGGGGGACACAGAGCATTGATAGCCTCAGTGTTCTCCCAGATTGCAGCAGATTGTGCGGTGATGTTGCTGGAAATGCCATCCAGGGCCTGGAGGAGCTCTCGACCCAGTTCGATGCTCTCCCTTGACTGTCCTACCATATCGAGGTATGCGTCTGCCTGTCTTTCAGTCGACCGGCTTTGCTGACTCCACCTCCGCAGAGATGGCATACGAGATTCTACCCTGGGGCTGCGTTGCTGCACACCACTTGGTCCCACTGCCTCAGATGGGACAAAGCCTGTAAAAGTGGCTTCCTCCGAAGAACTTGGGGCAGCAGCTAAAACACGTGCTTACTGCATCGCTTCCTCCACCCCCTCCACCCCCAGCAACCCTTCCACCCCTTCCACCTCCAGCAACCCCTCCACTCCCAGCAATCCCCTCCGCCCCTTCCACCCCCAGCAACCCCTCCACCCCTTCCACACCCAGCAACCCCTCCACCCCCAGCAATCCCCTCTGCCCCTTCCACCCCCAGCAATCCCCTCCGCCCCTTCCACCCCCAGCAACGCCTCCACCCCTTCCACCCCCAGCAACCCCTCCACCCCCAGCAATCCCCTCTGCCCCTTCCACCCCCAGCAATCCCCTCCGCCCCTTTCACCCCCAGCAACCCCTCCACCCCTTCCACCCCCAGCAATCCCCTCCGCCCCTTTCACCCCCAGCAACCCCTCCACCCCTTCCACCCCCAGCAATCCCCTCCGCCCCTTCCACCCCCAGCAACCCCTCCACCCCTTCCACCCCCAGCAACCCCTCCACCCCCAGCAATCCCCTCCGCCCCTTCCACCCCCGTCAATCCCCTCCGCCCCTTCCACCCCCAGCAACCCCTCCACCCCTTCCACCCCCAGCAACCCCTCCACCCCCAGCAATCCCCTCCGCCCCTTCCACCCCCAGCAATCCCCTCTGCCCCTTCCACCCCCAGCAACCCCTCCACCCCTTCCACCCCCAGCAACCCCTCCACCCCCAGCAATCCCCTCCGCCCCTTCCACCCCCAGAAACCCCTCCACCCCTTCCACCCCCAGCAACCCTCCACCCCCAGGAACCCCCTCCACCCCCAGCAACACCTCCACCCCTCCACCCCTCCATCCCCAGCAACCCCCTCCACCCCCCGCAACCCCTCCACCCCTCCATCCCCAGCAACCCCCTCCACCCCCAGCAACCCCTCCACCCCTCCACCCCCAGCAACCCTCTCCACCCCTAGCAATCCCCTCCAGCCCTTCCACCCCCAGTAACTCCTCCACCCCCAGCAATCCCCTCCACCCCTTCCACCCCCAGCATCCCCTCCACCCCTCCACCCCTCCATCCCCAGCATCCCCTCCACCCCCAGCACCTCCACTCCCAGAAATCCGCTCCACCTCCTCCACCCCCAGCAGCCCCCTCCACCCCCTCCACCCTCTCCACCCTCTCCACCCCCAGCAGCCCCCTCCACCCTCTCCACCCTCTCCACCCCCTCCACCCTCTCCACCCCCAGCAGCCCCCTCCACCCTCTCCACCCTCTCCACCCCCTCCACCCTCTCCACCCCCAGCAACCCCTCCACCCCCAGCAACCCCTCCACCCCCCTCCACCCCCTCTACCCCTCTCCACCCTCTCCACCCCCTCCACCTCCAGCACCCCCTACACTCCCAGCACCCCCTCCACTCCCATCACCTCCTCCACCACCACTAACAACACCCCACACTGCAACAGTTTGGGGATGTTGTTCTTCCCATGGAGCGTCCTCAGCGCGCCCCTTATCTTCGTCTTTGACCCACTCATGATGGGCTGAGGTGGAGGCTTGCATCGGATGATGTGGCACCTCAGAATCCTCATCTTCAAAATAGAAAACAACAGGCAAGTGGTTAGCAGCAGGGGAGGGGGCAGGGTGACATGAGTAAGGTTACATAGAGCAGGCTTATTTGAAGGACCACCACTACTGCATTATATGTCGTCGAGAGACACTGCATCACATTACCCAAATCTGACTCCACAGACATTACATGACATGACCCCAACCCAGCCCAGGGTTTTGGCAGGACTTACCCTCAGTTTTAACCATGGGCTCAGCAACCACATGGGTAGTTGATCTCCCGTGGGCACCGATTTAAGCCTGCCAGGCGTTCCTCCAAGTCTGTCAAAAGATGTATATTGGGTGGGTCTTGTCATGTATGTAACCACAATGTAACACCACTGTATTACTGTATACACTCAACCTAGATGCACACCTTGACCACAAGGGGTGAACTTGTGGGAGACACTCCTTACCTGATCACACAGGTATGAAAAAGGGAGGTCCCACACAAGGCCATCGTCTTTGGAGTCCTGTAAATAAAGAGAGCAGGTCATCCCCAGGATGTGCCTCGTGTGGTTTCATATTGTAGAGTAAGGACTTTACATTGGCGACGAGAAACGGGAATTCACAGCCCACGAGAATGGCCACTCGTAGCACAGAGGAACGGTACTGTGTTGGGGAAGACTGGGACGATTTTGTTGAGAGGCTTCAGCAAAGCTTTGTTATGAAAGAATGGCTGGGGGATGCAGCGGCCGACAAGTGAAGGGCCATCTTTTGACCAGCTGCGGACCAAAGACTTACGCGCTCATGAAGGACTTACTAGCACCCGAAAAGCCGGCGGACAAAATCTTTGACGAACTTTAAAAATTGATCAGGGAGCACCTCAAACCGGCGAGTAGCATACATATGTCCCGACACAGATTCTACACCCACCGGCGTCGTGAAGGACAGAGCATACCAGACTTCGTAGCGGACCTCTGGCGTTTGGCCAGCCTCTAAGTTCACAGACGCCTGCAGGGTGGAGATGCTAAGGGGCTTCTTTATCGAGGGCATCGGTCATGCGGGAATTTTCCGCAAATTAATTGAGATCAAGGATTTGACCTTGGAAGCGGCGGCAAACTTTCAAGGTGGGGGAGAAAGAGACGAAAATAATATACGCGCGCAATTCTGCCTCTAACGCGGCGATGGATTAGGGAGTCAACATCATCAGTGCGACTCAGCAGTCCGACATTCCCCAGGCAGCAATAAACC